>NC_051228.1:8048054-8268054 GCF_015220715.1 Pygocentrus nattereri
AATTTTCTGTTAAATCTATGTTGTGCGTCTTTTTCCTGATGCTGAAAAAGAATGATTTGTACTCAATGGCTGTGTTGAATATGATTAAATACATGAAAGGTGGTCTTTCTTTAGCGAAGCACTGTATGTCTCATATATAAACATCTGAATCTGGGGAATCTCAGCTTTCATGATGGTGTTGGTTGATTTCGGGTCAGTTTTCTGGTATCAGGTTGTTGCTTATGGGTTGAGAGAGAGAGAGAGAGAGAATCACATAAATAGCACAGCTTCGCGCTGCTCTGAGATTAAAAAGCATCTCTGGGCTGATTTCCAGAAGCTATGTTTAGTGTAAAAGTAGAGAAAATAAGAACATTAACCTATAAGCGATCAGAGCGGGTTCTGATTGGAGATAACAGTGCTTCGTCCTCGCTCCACTTTCTCCGGATTTATAGAAACAGCTCACTTATTTATTGAGCAATAATTGATTCAGTGAGTGAATTGAGTGAAAGGCTTCCTCTGTTTCATGCTGTTAAGGTGCTTCGCCACCCAGACGCTATTCTGGGGCCGTGACGTACATTTGCTTATCTGCTGTCTATGTTAAAGCCATCTCACTATGGTAACAAAGAGTGTTTCATGGCGAGGACAGTGAGACGGGCTGCCATTATCAGAAGTTTGTTGTTTACGGGTCAGGCAGGAATGTGTCATCTCTGACAATGCACTCCCACTCGCTGTGCTTTTGGAGTTTAATGAACATCCAGTCTGCTGAATCTCACAGGATGACTATCACAATGGTTGCTTGCTGTGCTTAGGTGTTAATCAGCTGCACTGAGCCGTTAAGGTGTCTTTAAATCGTTGATGGATGATATATTGTCTAAACCAGTGGGCTGGTACTGGTGGCATGTTTACAGACACTGAATAATCCAATCATAATCAGATTATATCAGTTATCTGATTATTCAAATGACCACGTAAACAGCAAACTCTGATTTTTTAGATCAGAGTAAGGTCTGGAAATCTGATTAAGAAATCTGATAAAGAGGCTGGATTTTAGCTCAGTAATCAGATTTCGCAGTGCTTGTAAACTCTTGCTCTGATTTCTTTCGTATTTCTCAGTCTGCACATAAGCGAAAACACACCGCAGTGCCGGAAATAAGCAAGTAGTGTTGCTGCAAGACACAACACTTTTGTGAAGCATGTAGTTGGTTTCAGCATCTCTACAAAATGAAGGATTGAATTCTTCTTGATGATGCAGGTCCATATTTTCAGGTAAAGTGGCGCAATATTTAAAAAACAAGTTGCAGCATGAAGTTTGAGTTTTACATTATGTTTGTGTGACATATTATCCTGTGAGTTTATGTAAGTGCATGTAAACACACTCTATGTTGATTTTTAGTTTTAGCAATATTAAAAGTTGAAATCTTAAGGTGCTTTCATGTGTAGCTTGTTTGTTGCAGAACAATCAGACTTTTAATTTGGTTTATTTTGACAGGTGTGAACACTCCACCTGCCCTCTCACACACACCAAGGAACTGAACAATTTGATCGGTAGTACTAGGCACCAGCGACCTGATCAGTTTAAGTGCCAAAATCAGAGATCACCCTTAATTTATTTCCTTCTACTCAAAACAGCTATTAAGTATTAAGTCATTCATTTTTCAGGAGGTTTTTCTGAGGAATTAGATATAAGAATCCACTTGTATAAAGAGAGCATCAAAAGCAGATCAAGTTTCCAAAATTGGAGTTCAAAAAATGACTGAACTATACAGAGAAAGTGGACTCCTAGCAACCACCTGGACATGGTAGACCACCAAACCTGTCCCCATCAGATAAACAGCACTTAAAGCTTTCATCTTAGAAAGAGAGGAAAAAAAAAAAACTTCTTCACATCTGGAAACATCCACAGCCATACTTCTACAGTGAGAAGACAACTCAGCACTATGGGATGTGGAGCTGTCACACATGAGCCAAAGGTGACCAGTGCCAAGTGTTGGCTGGAGGGGTATGAAGCCCTCCAGCATTGGCCTGTGGATCAGTGGAACTGTGTTCTCTGGAGTGATGGAGCTCCATCTGATACCTCTGGGATGAGTTGGAGTGTCCAGAACTGATCATCAGTACCTGACCTCACTAATGCTCTCATGGCTAAATGTAATCAAATCCTCACAGCAATGTTCCAACATCTAGAGTAAAGCCTTCCTAGAAGAGTAGAGGCTGTTAGTCCAGCAGAGATGGAACAAACTCTCTAGAGAAGAAACATTGTCAGGTGTCTAGATTTAGTGTATATATTAAACTGATACAATTACTGCAAACCAAAAGACAGTCTTTCTATGCAGTGCATTAAATTCAGTGTAGTTTCCAGGTTGGCTGGCTATTAATAATCCCTTATCTACCCACGTATGACTTTAACATCTGAGTCGTTGGCAGCTGAGGCTGCTTCAGTATGAGTGTATGTATTGCAGGAGAGCAGAATCACAGTGTTTTAGTGTCTTAGTGGACCCCTTCTCCAAAGCCGCTGCTGCACTCTGCATGCCTCTCCTGCCCTGCATTGTGAATTCCACATGCCCTGCAGTTGTATACTGAGCCTTGTGAAGCCGAACGTTCAGACTACTGCTAACCCTCATATTCTAACACAGCAGCTCACGCCTCCTCAAAGCCTGCGCACAGACAGACATGAAGGTCAAAGCACACAGCAGAGAGAGAGAGAGAGAGAGAGAGAGAGAGAGATAGAGAGAGAGAGAGAGATTCGTTTGTGTTCCTAGCCAAGATCAATCAGAATGGACTTTTCTTCATGAGATCCAGGTACTTATGTAACTGGACACTTTACCTTCCCACCTCCACTCAATGGCCACTTTATGACATTCACCTGCCTTATAGCTCCACTGGATGACTGTACAGTTATAGACTGTAGCCTGTATGTTGTTGGAGTTTATCATCCCAACTCTACTCATTTGTCTTTGGTCAGTTTCTGTTGACTAGCTATTATTTAGATGATAAATCATTGCATAGCAGTGACACTGGCATGGTGACAACTTTGAGGATAAGAGTGGCCCACCAAATAAAAAAAATCTAGCCAAGAGCAGCTCTGTGGTAAGAAACTGGCCATTGATGATGAGCTAGAGGAAGACAAATTGTGCATCAACAGATGGGCCGTAAATCAGTAAGTTGGAGGATTATTGGATTACGTAGAAAGCCAAGGTATCTAGTTAGACCAGGGGTTGGCAACCCAAATGTTGAGAAGAGCCATTTTGTCAAGTTTCAACAAAATCTAACCATATTGGGAGCCACACCGTTTCATGTCTATTTTATTGAAGTAAAGTTCCACCACCTTGGCTGTAAACATGTCTCTGTATGGGCTAATGACCTAGTATAGGCTAAAAAAAAAATTATATAAATGAATATGCAAACTTATTTTGCTCTGCTTTATGCTTTAGCTCAAATATAGCTGCTTTTCTCGCATCTCTGGCAGGAAACCTTTCTGTAAAAGTAGAACAGTTTCTTGAAAATATCTCGACGTTTGACTTTTTACAAAGCTAAAGTTAGTTTCTCATTCACCAGGTTCCTGTTCGAATTTTCCCGTTCCATCTTCAGTGGTGCCTGAGGCACCAGAATGTAGCTAACTATGTAGTCACCTGTTGCACTTGGGTTGGGTATTTGGGTTGGAATGTGAAAATTTGAACAAGAATTTGGCGAATGAAAAGCTGACTTCAGGTTCATGACTTTTTAGTGTTTGATAGCTTCTCATTGCAGATGAAACGTATAAGGAAACCAGCTGGAGTGATTATAAAGGCAAATGATTTGTCTCCAATTCATTGATGTTCATCTTAAATCTTTCTCTTTGCCTTTTTGTTAGCTACCAGCTAGGCAAGACTGTCGTCTGCACTGCTAGCTGTGTGACCAGCAGTCTGCGCGTCAGTTATACATTAATTCCAGCATTCAAGACCGTTTATTGTTAAAAAGCATTATTTTCCTGCAAAGGAGGATGATTTTATTCAAGGCTAAATATCTAATGCTGCCGTGGAGCCACAACAGGTTAGGAAAAGTGTTCCCGACCCCTGAGTTAGACCTGTGAGTTAGCTCTAAGAGTGGAGAGTTAATTCGGTTTTATACACTGTAAATGGTAATAGTACACTTTTATCTTTCAAAGAGAAATCTAGTATCAGTGAAAGTGAGGCAACTGATTTCCCAACAGTTTACAGGGATTCAAACATGATTATAAAATGCATATTTAATTACACTGTGGGCCTAATGTACTATGCTTTTTGCACTAAAAACTTATCAATAAAACAGAGGGTCCAGCAAAAAAAAAAAACAACAAAAAACAAAAAAACATTTATCTCACCGAGCTGCTTGACTTCCCAACTGCTCCACGAATAATCCGTCATCATGAAGGAAAGTGAGCAGGATATAGAGGAAGAGGATAAATTCCTTTGGTTGACAAGAGTGGAACAAACAGTCAACTCCCTCCAACCTTGGTACTTCCTTAAAATGGTGGCCACCACTATGTCCTGTCCCAAACCAGGGTTTATATTCAAAATAAAAACCTCCCTCGTTGTGGTATAAGCAGTAAAAGAAAACAAAATAATGGCTTAGAAAGCATCAGGTCAATAAAAATTGACCACCTCAAAGCACTCAGTTACCAGTAACTTTGGTCCTGGTTGTCCAGGGACTTTACTGTCTGAGAGCTACTACACTTAACACAAGAAATGTAATTAATGTTTGTGTTAATTATTGATAATTCACAGGTCCCAAGATGGGGCAGTGTCACAATAACAGTGGTTAGTTTTAGAAGTGACCATTATTAGTCCCACAATGGGGAAATTTCACCTCTGCAATCCACCCCATCCATGCAACGAAACACCACATACACAATAATAAAAACACACACTAGGGGGCAGTGAGCGCACTTGCCTGGAGTGGTGGACAGTCCTATCCACAGCGCCCAGGGAGTAGTTGGGGTGGGGTGCCTTGCTCAAGGGCACCTGCCATCTCAGGGGATCAAACCAGGGACCTTCTGGTCACAATTTTCTGGTGGGAAAGAACTTTAATTATTCATATTAATTATTGTCATGGCGCTGTTTAAATTCTGTAGCTAGTTAGTGGGCGGGGCTATGTGTAAAGATGAGCGTGATAAGATGCAGTAAACTGCACGTTAAATTCAGGTACATTGTTTTTGTTTATTTCATGTCTAGCAATGACAAAAAATGTAAAGGATGTTTTTTTCTTGGCATACATGCAACTTTAAATCATAATAAAATATCTCCGCTTCTTCTCACAAACATTAATGTTATATGACTTAAAGTTCACAGTCCGAACACCCCTGCTTGTTTCAATGGCCTACAACTGAGAAATAAGTAACATTGTACTGTTATCACTGGCGATCAGCAGTAATTGTCCATACACAATCAGTATGTGATGAAAAAATCTTTACATTCTGATCAGATTCTTAATTGTTCTCTTCTCTGCTTCAGGTTCACTGAATGTCATTTGTGAGAACATCGTGGGTGTTCTGGGATCCAACCCCTTCAACCCTTTAAGCTGAATGCTATAATCTGACAGAGGATGTGGACCAGAAACTGACGAAACATGAGGAAGGGAACATCCTATAATCGCCAGATTTGGATCTACTGATCCTGCAAAGTGAAAAAGCAGCGTTTGATTCTCTGTGGAGAGCCTGGTTCCTTGAGCCGAAAGGATGGCTAAGACTTTCTACAGGCTGCAGCGCTTTTTAAGACGGGCTCGCTTGCTCCTCCTCTTCCTGGGTGTGGCTTACATCATGGCAGGAAGCGTCTTGTTGCTCCAGCGCTCCAGTGTGGCCTTGTTTCAAAAAGGAACTGATACTGTACTGGTGCACCCTAGAGCCCTGGAGGTGCCAAATGATGGCTGGCGCTACAGGAGACCGGGATCTAGGATGACTGAAGATGTGGAGAATGGTCCATTGGATCTGTCAGGCAGCAGAGCTGATCAAGAGCGTTTTGTGTCCCGTAACCTGAAGATCCGACACCTCAGACGCCACTGGATCCAGGGCCGAAGAACGGAGGAGGAGAATGGGGTAGAACACAGTCCAACACACAAGGCTACCAGGCATAAAGGTGAGACTTGATTGACAAATACATGCTAAAGTAATGTACAGATGATGAACCATGATCCACCAGAACTGCTTCAGTGCACTTTGGCCTAGATGATGAACAAAAACTGTACTGGAGGGATGGAACACCATTCCTGTGAAAAATTTTCCCTCAAATGTTCCCTTTTGATGATGGTAGATGGCTCCCATAGGTGTTCAATTTAAGCTGAGATTTAAGTTAAAAGTGTCTACCAAATGCTGTAAAAGCCATGACACTTTTCACACTCATTAAACCATTCAGCGACCCCCTATGCCCTGTGGATGGGGGCAATTTAATCTTGGAAAAAAATTACTTACATCAGGAAATATATTTTTCAACACAGGATGAAAGATGATCAGCAGAGTTCAATTTGATTCAGTTCAACTTTGCCTTTGTGTATATGCATTGGTACAGTATAACGAAACATATTTGGGCTACTTCTCTGTTGCATAAACATTAAGACAAAGGCAAGATTACACATGTACTAGTGGGATACCAGACAATATGTATACATAAAATAAACACAAAATACAATCATATATATATTGATATATATATATGATATATTATAATATATCAATATAATAACATATCTCCAAAAAGACAACTTTACAGGAGAAGGAAAAAACATACTTTACATTTAATGTAAGTCAATGTAACCAGGCATTTTTCTAAGTCATTTTTCAGTCATTTCTGTTGGGCCATTCATCATGAAATTTACATGCAATGTAAAGGGAAACAGGCTTTTTCAATTTATGTCAAAAACTGAAAAATGGTAAAAATTATTTTGTTTTGATAGCAGTGATATACATAATATATCATATGTGTGGCATTCTCCGAGGTTGGTTCATTTGTAAATTATTCATAAGTCTGAAATGTGGCAGAGTCTCTTGGGGGGGTCCCTTGGTGGACATTTTTACTATGAGGTGACGCATTGACGAATGCTTTACAGCATTTCTGCCATTACAACATTAAATAAAACCCAGACCGAGACCACAAAAAGTCATATAATTCCAATACTAGTGGTCTATTACCTCAGCCAAATATATAGCCTAGTCTGTTTCACTTCATATAATTCATAATGGCCATTTTTTACTCTAAACCAGACATTTTTTAAAAAGTTAGTTATCCTCAATGTAATAAATCTATAAATGATGTAAAAAGTTTTATTCCATTATATATATATATATGACGAATGTAAAAATAACTTAAACTTGGCCTTTACCAACGATCTCACTGCAGCACTTTCTGTGCGCTTTACATTATATCTGCTCCACAATGCTGTGTGTGGTCTGCTGCCTTTAGAAGCTGACGGTAAGACACAGCATGCAGCTCTAAAACCCATCTTCTTCACAGTGAATCAACTTAATTATATGACTTGTAAGGAGAGAAAAAATGTATTTAGTCATCAGCAGGCAGGTTTAATGGGTTCCAAAAGAAGTAAAACCAAATTACAGTTCAATTGGTTAGGCAAAGGGTTAAAATTCTGTTGGCTATCATGCGAAAAAGATGTAGGTTAGTGTGGACGTTTGCCATTGCTTTTTCTCAAACAGCCTAAAATGAAAACTCTTTGCCAACAAAAAAACATATTTGTTGGCATCTGCCATGGCTGCTGACAGCACTTACTTTTGGAAGGTTTATCATTACTTGATATGCAACTCCTAATGTCGTACAGTCAGGGGCAGCCGCCTAGGGCCCCCATTAGCTGAGGACCCCATAAAAACAAATTGTAGCGTTTATTTACGGTTACTGAAATGCAGCCCCATGACCCGGTCATGGTTATAAAGGATTGTTCCATGATGATGATGATGATGATGATGATGATGATAAACTTGCATAAACACAGACTGGTATAAAGAAGTCAGTTAAGCAATAATCTACATTTTGGAAAGACATTCTTCAGTTTTTTTGAGTGTTGAGAGGAAAAAACAAATACATTTATCCAAGTACAGCAGAGAAATGCAAAAAAGGAAGGAAAGAAAAAGTAACTATGCTTCCAAAAATGGCTAGAGTTAATGTTCCAGTGCTGGGATAATGATGATTTGACTTGCCAAGATATCCTTTTTGCAGTATAGATGGCTGTGTAACTCAGCAACTCAATTTCGAAAAGGCCCCCATTTCTTTTGCCTAGAGCCCCAGAATCACTAAATGCAGTAAGCAAGTATCACTATGGCTAGTTGTCATAATTTGAAGCGACTGTATGAAGATTTTGTCATGTTTTTGTGGAAGTGACTAGTGACTTGCCGTTTTTATTAGCACTGTTAGCCTAGCAGCTACAGTTCTACACTAAATAACCACCAAACATGTCTTGGCCTGCTTTAGGACAAGGGAAAAAGTGTGTAAATCAGATTTTTCACCGTTATTCCCTCAAAGGGGCTAATCATCTCTCAAATAATTTTCCTACATTGTTGAACAGGAACCTACATTGGATGCTTCATAAATGATGATAAGCAGCGTGCGCTTGGGGGCACTGTCCTCTATGACTTCCGCAAAATGACCAGCTCCCTTTGTCAGGACACCTGCTCAGAGAGGTAAGGCTTGAACAGGACCGATTGACCCAAAGCTTTCTGCAGAGACTGAAAACGAAGGTCAGACAGAATGAAAAGAAACAGTGTTTGGCCAGAAGAATGTAGGCAGTGTCGAGGCAGCAGGGACAGGTGGCAGAATCCGGGCAGGCGCTTCTGGAGGTGAGCCAGTGGCCTGGTGGGAGACAGAGGTGGATCTTTTAATCTGCGGGGGTGGAGTGGAGGACGGCTGGCTGAGAGACTCAGCGTGCGGAGGCGGCACTGGCTGAAAGCACTCTTAAACATCCTGACCAGCCACGCGAAATGAACCGCTCGCAGGCAAATTGCCAGGGATGATTAATGCTCATCCAGGAAATGGAAAATATTAGGCTTACTTTGGCCAACAATTTCAGCAGTGACGCTAACCCGCTGTGAATGTTACCCACTCAGAGCCACTTAACAGCAAAGGACATGGCGACTCTCATGCAGAAAGCAGACGCAGGCCTGCCTGCTCAGCCACTGATACATAATTAATACAACTGATACATAAAAGCACTTTTTCTTGCAGACCGGGGAACTTTCCCATGATCAAACGGTGCTAGATGTGCAAGCTGCATGCAATTTTTCACCCACAGTTCATGTAGACAGTAAAAATGAGGCTGCATACAGAATACATACAGAAAAATGCCAAAGGTTTATTTAAGGTAAGCCTTATGTGGTTAAAAGAGGTAGCTCCGGGGCTTCATGTTGGCATTGCCTGAAAGGACCTTATTTTCATCAACAAACTAAAAATTCCTGTGGTTGTTTCCGGATTGTCTCACGGGGAACAAATGTGATCTGTTAAAGAGAATGCACGCAGGGGTGTCCTTAGGCCAGTTTTAGGGAGGCTTTAGCCCCCTCTTTCCAAACAAATGTACATTACTGGTTCAGGTCTTCTAAGGTTCATTCTCTTTCATTCTTCATTTTTCCATCATGTCCAAAGTCACAATATACTGTGATAGCAGGGCGAGGCCTGGAGAAAGTGCTGAACAGTTCTGATCATGAAGGGTAACCATTCCGATAGCATTTCCACATGGACACGGTTTGACATGGAACGCTTAAAAACATTTTGGCATGGTTAGCTAAGCATACTAAGGGCCACAGAACCTTTTGGTGGGATAACGCAAGCTGACGAGATCCAAACACCCCAGTGCAGGTTAGATTAGCAGTGCTGTAGTGCTTTAAGCAGTAGCTTGCTAGGCTAAGCTAATGCAAGTGCATGGTTAAAAACACCTGTTTAGAGGATAAAGACTCGTATCTGAGAGCAAAGATTCGAATGACCTTTGTTGAAGTGACAGGAAGAACAGAATTGTTCTGTGGTGCTTTGAGCTGTATCCTGCTGGGTGATGCTAACGCTAATGTAGCTAGTTATCCAACTTCAGGTGAAACACACCGCCGTACAGTCCGTTTCTGTAACAGATGCTCAAATGACATCCGTTTAGAGTATAAAGAGTCAGAGCTCGGCGAGAGACAGACAGAATCAAACGTGTTTTGTGGTGGGTGGTGTGTGTGTGTGACTATTCTTCTTAGCAATTAGCAAAGAAGAATAGCCACGCTATTAGTCTTAGCAATTAGCCACTCTTTTGTGTAGTTTTCTCAGGTATTTCCTGGTTCTGATTTAGTGGTTACAACAGATAGAAAAAGGAAACTACTGACTGGTCTCACAAATACGGACCAGCGTGGAATGGCCAATTACAGTCCTGAGAACCATTTGACTCGGTCGTGGAAAAGTGGCCAATGACACCAGTGTTTGTCATATTGTTGTTTACAGTAAGGTAATGTCAGTGAATAGATTACATTGATCACAATGTTCATCACAATGCAATTTTATATCCCTTAATTCCTCAACCAGTAGAGATTCAGAGGCTGAAGTGAAGAATTTTAGCAGAAAAAAAACTGAATTTATCAATCTCTCATTATTCCCTTCAGTTCTGAGCTTAATAAAATGAATGTATTACTAAACACTGGAGAGGAGAGGCAGAGACGCTGACAGAGCTGAGGGAGAAGATCTGATTGTTTATGCTTTCAATTACGATTAATGTGGAATTTAATTGAACTTAACTGAGAAAATATAATCTTTGTCACCACAACAATGAATTCTGTCACTGAGCTTATTAAACAGGCCTTCAGAGGAAAATCACACTTTCTGGCTGATCTAATATGTTAACCTCTAGCGGT
This sequence comes from Pygocentrus nattereri, assembly GCF_015220715.1. Lineage (NCBI taxonomy): Eukaryota > Metazoa > Chordata > Actinopteri > Characiformes > Serrasalmidae > Pygocentrus > Pygocentrus nattereri. The sequence continues at coordinate 8,058,856 of NC_051228.1, forward strand.
GCCACTGAACGCACCTCACATTCTCTGTTAATCATGTGGTTTCATTTATTAGATACATGAATCATTCTACTGTATACAGACTTTATATATTTACAGGATTATGTCATGATCTACGTAAGGGCATTTATTGAAATAGTACAAGTTAAATATATTTATACTTGTGAAAATATTTTTTTGTATTTTTAAAAATATTTTTAAGATCTTTTTATTCATTTTGAAGTGAAATTGAAAGATTCTGCATTATCATTAGTTTAACTGTTAAATTAAAAAACTATTCAAAAAATGCTGTCTGACATTTTCATCACTACCAAAACACAGTTGTAGTCCTTAGGCGGAGCCTCATTTTAGCCATGCCCCTGTATCTTAAAGAAGGAAGTGAGATTGCATCCCTGTCCCTCATGGCCACTTGGTGAGCAGTTAGATCCCATTGTTTTGAAGTAAATGTGTGAAGTCTGAAAATTAGTGTGAAACATTAAGAATTGTCACTACTGAAACTTATATTCTCTGCAATTAAGTGCATTTTTTAGTCCAAGTCAGTTAAAAGCCTGAAATGGGTTTTCAACTCTGAACCTTGCAAAATATCACGGTGCGTCCAACAATAAAGGCAAGTCTCTGGCATCTTTTACACAGTGATAGAAAGCATGGTACCACAGAACGGTCTGGTTTTACAGGCTGGTAAATTTCATTCAATATGCATGTGAAATATCTATTCTGATGGCAGATATGAATAAGTGAAAAGAACCATCGGCAAAGTGTCCGAATAAAATGAAGCCAAGGTGACTTGGTTCGTTAGTATTAAACTTTTGGCGCGACATCCGCCACAAACAATTTATGCCCCCTGTAAATCCCACCTGTAAATTATTCTAATGAAATGCTATCATTAGCGTACTGAACTGTTTTTCCCTTGACAGGTGCCACTCATCTATATGCACAATTGCAGTTTGTTGAAAAGACTTTTCCGCCATGCTAACTTACATTACATTGAAAGGGCTAACAGCAGACTTACTGTGTGTGGCAACATCACAACCTACTTTAAGCACCACCTTAAAAGGTCTTGGATTGGTTTTGAATTGCCACTCTCACCCACATTGACCACACCCCAGTGTCACTCCTACCCACATTTAACCCAAAATTTCTCATGGCTGTCCTCAGACATTCTCATTACAAGATCCCGTCTGGCCCTGTCAGTTTCAGGACGGTTATGATCCATGTGAAAAAACTTCTACTTCATGACCAGTGCATGGTATCAAAAACAGATATCTAAAGGACGCACATGGATATAGGATAGCTACACACATTGGCCACTTTATTAGAAACCCATATCTTGTAGCACCACCTTGCTGGTTACAGTTACAGAGTGTAGTTCATCTGTCGATGGACAAATTGTGCATCCTCTAGTGCTTCACCAGTGGTCAGTTTCAGCTGCTCTTAGCCACCACATCAGTATCTGTGCTGTGAATGATCCACCACTCAAATAATATCTGGACAACAGTGATTCTGTAGTTTACTGATCAATGATGATTGAGATGAGGGGGCGGATAAACTGTGCCACAACAGATGAGCTACAGCCTGTGATGGTACACCAACATAATGGATCTATAATGAAAGTGGAGCTTATAAAGTGACCTGTGAGTGGTCACTAACTGCCTCTTTCTTCTTGCAGTGGGTACCAGTTTGCAGGGCTGGAGTATGGGACAGAGTGCCACTGTGGCAATCGGATTAGTGCGCCAAGAGCTCGGAGGGAGGACTGTAACCTGGACTGCAGGGGAGAAAGGGGCTCACCATGTGGGGGTGTGGGCCGACTGTCCATCTACAAGGTGGAAGAGAGACTCCCTGGCCACAGGAAATGTGAGTGTCCCTAAAGGTGGACAGGCAACACTTTTGTGTATTTATTTCCTAGGATAAACGAAAAGTTTTGAGATTTTTAAGGACAATCCATTTGCATAAGGATGGAGAACTGGTAGAAAACTAAAAATTGGGAAAATCAAGCTCTACTCTTGCTTCAGACACAGGTGTTTATGTGAGAAGACAGCTTAACACTATGGATCTGAAAGGATAAGCAGCAAATCAAATAAGCTGCTGGTGTTCTCAGAACAATGTCCTGACCACCCCAGAGTCCAGACCCCAGCATTACTGAATGTGTTTGTGATTTCTTGGATTGTGAGAAGCAAAAAATACAGCCAATGTCTGTTGGAGGCATGAAAAATATCCCTGCAGATTTCTTTGAAAACCTGAAAGCAAGTCTCTTGAAAAGAATGAAAGCTATGATACCTGCAAAGAGTCCAGAGCCACATGCAGCTCTTCTACTGTCCTGTTGCAGCTCCACAGCATAATTAGACCTTTAAAAAGACCTTTGCAGTAAAATGAAGCTCTGCTGATCATTTAATACAGTTTAACAATAAATGGTCTTAAACCCCTGAGTTAATGTAGAACTGCTAATTCAACCTTTAACCCTGAAGATTCGCATGTAGCCTGCTGGTCACCAAAGCAACGCACACAATATTGTCTAGTATCTAACGATGAGGCAAAGAGGAAAATTTAAGATGAACAAGGATAATTTGGGGATGATTGGACTTATTTGCATTTATAAGCACTCAGCTGGTTTTCTGATATGTTTAATCTGCAACAAGAAGCTGTCAAACACTAAAAAGTCAGGGAGCTGAAGTCGGCTTCTTGTCAAATTCCATTTAAGGTGGAACAGGAAAATTTGAACACAAGGCTGGTGAATGAGAAACTGACTCCAGCCTCATAAAACACTCAATGTTGAGAGACATTTTACAAGCAACTGTTCTACTTTTTTGGGCAATTTTCCTGCCAGAGATTTGAGAAAAGCGGCTATAGCTGAGCTAAAGCTTAAAGCAGAGCAAAGTAAGTCTGAGTTTTAGTTTATAATTTTTAGTCTACACTACATTACATTAGCATATACTGAGACATAATTACAGCCAATATATCTCTGCCTAACATTTGGGTTGCTGACCCCTGGGCTAAACACTGAAAAATTTAATATTATATTGAGCTGTTGAGGCCTCTGTTAATTTTCTGTTCTTCCTGATGCTGAAAAATGAATAACTTAGTGGCCGTTTGACTGGAAATGAAATAAATAACAGTGTGGTCTCTGGCTTGCATGTTACTGTTCATTCTATTCAGTGTTGTAGCAGTGCTGACGATATATATGATATACTCAAGAAGGTGTGTGATGACAATATATCATAATGCTAACATATCCTCCTCCTTATTGTGCTTCTTCTGAAGAAAAGCTGTAAGACCCAAAGTATACAAACTCTATGCACTCATGAGCTGCTGAAGGCTGTGCTAGCATCATTTATCACTGATGATTAATGTGATATCACTTTGATGGTACAATGCTCAAACTGTGCTTCACACTTTCACAGCAGGTTTGGTGTGATTCATTTCAGGATCAGTAGCTGTCTCAACAAAAAAAGAGTCTGATGACGTCCATGTAGAAACTCAGATGCACGGCGGGAGGGGTGACCATGGCGGTGGGGGGTTGGGAAGGCCCTGTCCGACCCGGGGTGCGGTGGCAGCAGCATGCCCATGGAATCTCAATCGAGCTACATATCTCACTGATTTTGAGCGATTAGATTTATTCTAGACAGTTCTGTGATTTTACTGCAGAGTGTCCTCAGGTCAAAGACTACAGCCCTGATCCAGGAGACTGAAGAATGCTGAAAGTGAATGAAGATAAGAGATATTAGAGAGAGTGAGTGAGAGCATGAAGATTTTGACCGGACTGTGGGAAAATCCCCAGTAAAATACTTGAAAGTACTGTCGTTTTTATAGGCCCGGGGTTAGGGTTTTGGGTAGATCTTAGAATTAGAATTAGGGACAGGTTTAAGTTTAGGGAAAATTAGTGTGAATTAAAAAGATATTTAGTTGAATGTAAGTTAAAAGCAAGGTAAGCATTTAGAAAACCATATACAGTATTTAGGAGACACCTGCAATTCTTGGTAAAAGTCCTTTCATTTTTTAAATTTCCACTCCAAACAGCCATGAAATGCAAATTATTCATTTTCCAGCATTCAAAAAAGCAGAAAACATATATTTAACAGACAATTACAAAGAAGCTTTGACAATTAAATATAATTTCCTTTTTTCAGTTATTTTTCAATATTTGGCTTTATTACTGCTTCCATTCTGTTCTTGGTAGTTGGTTATATTTGCTGCCAAGTAATCTCAAATACAAATGTAGACGCATCACCTCTTCACATCTCAGATGTCCAGTTTTGATGCTCCAAAGCAAAAACTTTTCTCTGCCCATTTTTTTTCTCAGTAAGAGCTTCTACACACTGACACATCCTTTCAGACCCATAGTGCTGAGCTCTCTTACAGTGGAAGGATAGACAGAGCATCAACGTGGAACTTTATATTCTATTCTCTCTCAAAGATGTAAGCTTTAAGTGCTGTTTATCTCATGGGGGCAGTTTTGTTGTCTACCAGGTCTTACAGATCTTTCAGGTGGTTGTTAGGACTCCCATTTTCTCTGTAGCTTTCTATCACTTTTTGAACTTTAGTTCTGGAAGCGTCTTTTTTCCTTGACTTTTTCCTTCTTTATGCAATCTTATATCTAACCTCCTTTGAAATATCTTCTGTAAAATGAATAACTTGTACTTAATAGCCATTTTGACCAGATAAATGAAGGATGGCCTCTCACTCCCTTCCTTACAGATGTACAACTGACCTATTCATACTCCAAAAGCATTATTTTGTAGCAAATGTTTCAAAGTTCCAACCTGCCTAGTTTTGGTATATTTGGCAATATTTTAAACCGAAAACTTAATGTTAAGCAGCAAATCTAAGCTCCCACCAAAGTTCATGAAGTTCAGTGGGATCTTGCCAAAGTTCTTTAAAGCTTGTACAATGTTGCAACAGACCATGAATTGGGTTATTTACCCATGTTACCCATGTGACAATGTGACCCATTTGTTTGTCAGCTGCCCCTACACACCTACCTCACTGGTCAGTCTCTGACCACAGAATGGATATAATAAGGGTGCTGGACCACTCTTAGCCCTACAGCAACACAGACATGTTAGTAGCACGGCGCTGGTTCAGCTGTACAGTGGTGTTTTTTCATGCCATTGACACTAAGTTGACATTGAACCACCACTCCATCCAATAGTAGCACAATCTGTGTGCTGAAAGACTTTTGGGTGGCTTGTGCAAAATGGGCACCAGATGGACTACAGTCTCCAGCTCTACACCAGCAAAGTGAAGTGGCCATTGTTTGCAAATACATGACTATCTGTTTCAGTTTTGTCTCTCATTCTCTCTCAGACAGGAATGTGCACTACCATGGCTGCTTCCAAGCATTAAAGAACACCAGCGAAGGCCTCCTGCTCCACACCAGCCAGACTAACCTGACCTTGCAGCTGTGTGTGGAAACCTGCACAGATAAGGTTCGATACAGCACTCCCTAAACCCATTCCACATGGCCTTTTAGTTTCCTCTTTTGTACTTACATCAAAAGAGACCACCATCAATCAATAGACCCCAGCAATTTAAGAGCTCCTCTTTAGGTCTTACATTGAAGCAAACTGTGCTGCTCTCTCAAGAGATTCTCAATAAAGAAATGTTGCTTATGAAGGCCTAATGGATCTTTAATGAGAAAAAGATGTATAGTTAGAATCAATTACTTTATATGGCAAGTGTTTTGGGCTAGAAGAAAAAAAGTCCAGTTCCATTTCTAAAAATGGTTAAGTTTGTTCTTTTTCCACAGACTGTATGTAGGCCTAATATAATAAAATAATATGTTTGCAAAGCTATTAGACCATGCAGTTGTGTACAACTGTAAATTACTCCAACATATAACTGTGAAAAAGACCATTCTAATTTACCAGGGGTTGACTGGATCAGAATAAGTCAAAATGCAATGCTATAGATTGTCAATAGAACAAATCATATTCAGTTGTTGAATCTTTGGAGTAATTTTCCACTAAATGTTTGTTTGTTTTTTTAGGTTGGAAAATGAATAACTTGTACGTAATTGATGTTTTGAGTGGGAATTAAACGACATGTGGTCTTTGACTTTTGCACAGTACTGTATATGCCATGTATATCTCTCCTAAAATAAAAGACTGAATAAAATCAAGCAAGATGTGATGCTGGTCCAGCTTGCAGTGATTGAAATGTAGGCCTGTGTGTAGGTGTTTTGAGTGACCCATGGAAGAACCAGTCTTCACAGTCAGAATGAATGTCCATTTGTCCACTCTTTTCTCTCTCACTTTCTTTCTTTAATATGTGTTTTTTTATTATTATTTTTAATAATACATCAGGAGCTGCCATTAGCTGTAATGAGAAGGCGGGACTGTCTCTGTGGCCACGCCTCTTCTCTTTTGAAAATGCAGAAGAATGTAGAGGGACACCCGTGTGGGCGCAGCAGTCCTACAAACCACACCCACCACAGTGATAAAGACTACTTACAGGTGTACAGCACACCTGTGCTAGGTAACACACACTCATATACTCAACAGTGCACACATGCTTATTTTTATAGTATGTACAATTAAATATTTGTTCCATTTGTGTTTTTTATATATATATATATATATATATACACCAATCAGGCATAACATTATGACCACCTCCTTGTTTCTATGCTCATTGTCCATTTTTTCAGCTCCACTTACTGTATATCGGCACTTTGTAGTTCTACAGTTACAGACTGTAGTCCGTCTGTTTCTCTGATACTTTGTTACCCCCTTTTACCCTGTTCTTCAGTGGTCAGGACCCCCATGGACCCTCACAGAGTAGGTACTATTTGGGTGGTGGGTCATTCTCAGAACTGCAGTAACACTGATGTGGTGGTGGTGTGTTAGTGTGTGTTGTGCTGGTCTGAGTGGATCAGAGACAGCAGTGCTGCTGGAGTTCTTAAACACCTCAGTGTCGCTGCTGGACTGAGAATAGTCCACCAACCAAAAATATCCAGCCAACAGCGTCCTGTGTCTAATAGAGTGGACAGTGAGTGGACACAGTGTTTAAAAACTCCAGCAGCACTGCTGTGTCTGATCCACTCATACCAGCACAACACACACTAACACCCCACCACCATGACGTTAGTGTTACTGCAGTGCTGAGAACGATCCACCACCCAAATAGTACCTGCTCTGTGAGGGTCCGTGGGGGTCCTGACCACTGAAGAACAGAGTAAAAGGGGGTAACAAAGTATCAGAGAAACAGATGGACTACAGTCTGTAACTGTAGAACTGTAGCTGATAAAATGGACAATGAGCATAAAAAGGAAGTGGTCATTATGTTATGCCTGATCAGTGTATATACATACATAGGAGAGAGAGAGAGTAAAGGGCTATTTTGCTGGTCCTGGCATTGTAGGACAGACCTGTTGTCCCTGTTTTTCTCAGGTTGATTATGTATAAAAATGCATGATTTTGCATACTTCCCTTGGTGTCAGATTCTAGGTGTAAGGAGAGGACATTTCTGCCTGAGCGGTCACCCTCTCTCATAGCCTTGTCCAGTTTTCCCGGAGCAGGAAACACCTGGGTCCGTCATCTCATCGAGCTTGCCACCGGTTTCTACACCGGCAGCTACTATTTTGATGGCTCTTTGTACAACAAAGGTGAGGCACTCACACTGCATATAAACATTATCACGCAATTCAAAAGAACTTTTTTACACCAATTGAAAACACCAGCTGCCCTTCACACCATGTGAACACTTCAGGACAAATGGAGCAACAGAAATGGTCCAGATTTATGTGGCATCACATTAACGTATTTTAGTGTACATTAAAGTTAAGGATTGTATATAACATATAACAATATATGTAATATAACAATATATATGCAATAATATGTCTTACATGTTCTATATTTTGTCACTGCCTGAGCAAAAACTTGTATCTCCATTTTGTTGTTGTGTTGTTTTTTTGTTTTTCAAAATTAGAAAATGCCACCTGCTGTTTACACTTTCAAAATTTTGTGATGAACAGAACAACAGAGCACGCTCCAGAAAGAAAAACATCTTACAATTTCTCCAATTTTTTATTGTTTTTTTCTTATAAATATAAGAACGTTTTTCTGTAAAATGACTTTTTTGGAACTCTTGAGGGTTTGTTCCATCAGTGATGATATATGTAATTTATGTCATAATTATAATATTGCACACATGTATTGTATATGTACTATTTGTAACAATAATATGTTTCATATCTATTACATGTGTCTAAGTTCCTATATGTAATAACCATTTTCTAAGCCTAAATCCAGTCTTAACTAAAAGTTAGTAAAGTTTTCAATAAAGTTTTTTGAAGCACTTTGCAGATGTTAAAGTGTAAAAATAAGCAACAGGCCAGTTCCAGATCACAGCACCTTCATAAAGTTAGAGCAATTATGACATTAAGGTACCTGAGAGTTTCTCTCCTGCTGGGTTTCTCAGGCTTTAAGGGTGAGAAGGATTACTGGAGGAGTGGGAGAACCATCTGTGTGAAGACTCATGAGAGCGGTCAGAGGGAGATAGAGATGTTCGACTCGGCCATCCTGCTGATCCGTAACCCGTACCGCTGCCTGGTGGCCGAGTTCAACCGCAAGTGTGCCGGACACCTGGGCTACGCGCCGGACACACACTGGAAGAGTAACGGTACGAAATATTGCTTAGTGATTTAAGAGGTTGCTAAAGTTTGTATTAGCAGAGAACCACAATCATCACAGCCTGTTATCTTGATTACTATAATTATTTAGCACATCAAAATGTGTCACGATTGGCCCCTCCCATTCCTGTCCATGTGTTCGTGTTGTGTTTTGATCTTCCATGTGCATTTGTTGTGGTTTCCTAGTCCGGCCCCTTGTTTTGGTGACTCCTCCCCTGATTTTTCTCACCTGTGTTTCCACCTGTGTCTTGTGAACCCTCGTTAGCCCTCTTGTATTTAAACCCTGTGTTTTCATTAGTCTAGTGCTGGTCTATGTTTGTCTGTTAACTGTTATATGCTGTGTTGGATGTTCTGTTTTTTCTGTTCTGCTTGTTTTGTTGGATTCTGGTTTGTCTGTCATGTCTGCCCCCGATCTATCCCTGACTTAGGACCGTTATGACCCTGTTTTTGGATTTGCCCTTAATAAATCTCCCTTGTCTCCGCGCATGCATCTGCCTCCTCGCTCCCCATTACACAATGTGAATAAAACAAATGCATAATGGATTACAAAAAATCTTCCCCATTTGGATTACAAGGAACCAAATGTCAGCATGGTCAACCCTTATTAACTTGTCTTTGAAATACTATTAAAAATATATTTATTGAGAATGATGAGTCATCATCATTAACATGGCATATGATTTATTACTGCAAGAGAAAAAATGTTTTTGTTTTAATAATTTAATAGTTTATTAATTGATTTACCGTATTGACATTTTTCCATATCCATATAAACCTTTTTTGAAACTCCTTTTCAAATATTACAAAATAAGTCATTTTAAGATCAATTCTTCACATTGCCCATGTGAAGCAATGTACATGTTTCTGCATTAAAATGACATGTCAATTTAATGTATAAGATTAATTGGAAGAAAAATCTAATAATTAATCTTAGTTTGCAACTAATCTAGCATTAAAAATGATAAAGCAAACATGATAAAGTGTTTTGATATGAAATCATTCTGCAGAAACTGTCAGAACTGTTTACGGTGGTGGTGATAGGAACCACACGTCTGAGGAGTTTATTTCGTTTAAAAGCTCCATTACATAAAGTTATTACATTAAACCGTTACAAGTCTTCTGTCTGATGCCTCTCACATGGTGTGATATTACAGTTTGCCCTAAAACGTCTATTAATGCCAGACAGGTACATGCAAGGAGTTATAAGGCTACATAGTCCCAAAAGAAAACTTTATTGTTTACCACTATTTTATCATCATCATAGTAATTAAAAACTCGGAAGAAACGTGTAAGTTTACTGTTCATTTTGGATAGTAAGTAAGTAGCTCTAGGTGCTTTATGACTACATTACACATTGCGACACTTGGCTACTATGAGCACTGCTGAAATTCAAGTTTCTCTATACACAGTTTCACATCAAACTTTTAAAAAGGGAACAGTATAAATATCAGGATTTATAGACATCTTGTAGTTGGGTTAAATCAGTTTCACAGATACTTGAAGATCAGGTATCATATTGAAAGGGAAAGTGGTATCGGTGCATCCCTAGTAGTACATAATCTCAAATAAGCCTGTTTTGTGTGATTTGTCACATTTGTGACTAAATGTTATATAGAATTCCATAAATTAAGTAGCTATGCTGTGATGATGCTCTCTGTGCTTTTGTTTACCAACCTTACTGTCCCATTCTTTTCACCTCATCTTCAGAGTGGCCTGAGTTTGTGGACAGCTACGCCTCCTGGTGGGCGTCGCACGCCCTGTCCTGGCTGAAGTTCTCCAGTCGGCTACTGGTGGTGCATTACGAGGCACTCCAGACGGACCTCCTGCCCCAGCTGAAACTCATCACGACCTTCCTGAATGTGAGCGTCCCCGACCAGAGGCTGCTGTGCGCCGAGAGCAACCGCGACGGCCACTTTAAACGGCCCGGATCCCGTGGCCTGACTTTTGACCCCTTCACATTGGACATGAGGACTCGAATAGATGGCTACATTCTCTCGGTAGACCAGGCGCTCAGGGACAGGAATCTGAGCGGCCTGCCCCAGGAGTACATACCCAGATAATGAGGCGAGAGAGGACGAAAGGATAAAAAGAAAAAAAGAAAGGAAAAAAGTGCCTGTAAACCCAAGCTTGACTGACAGCTCTTCTTGTGGCCTTCAGGAGGTTTGTTTATTTGGCAGTTCATTATCAGGCTGGCACTTCTTTGCTTCTTTTTCTGTTCGTTTCCTCAGAGATCCGCCTGTCAGCCGAACAAAAGGCGACTCAATTTGTGGTTTGTACAGATTAAAATCCCGCTGCCGAACCGCCTGTCTGTGATAACTTGAAGTTTTCAGATTGATCGTAATTTTACTTTTAAATAGAGCGAAGCTCACTTATGCACCCAGTAACCCTCTCGCATCAAAATGCCAAGAGTTTTTTTGAAACGTACTCATGCATATTCTATTTGCACTTCAAATCTCAGGGTCAAAGCGCTCCTGCAAATCCAAGCAAGCAGCACACGTGAACGCGTGCGCCATAATTACAGCATGAAGGCAACTCGTGCTCATGTGTAGCCAAAGAAAAGAGTCTAATTTGGCTTGTTACCACCATTTAACGAGCGAAATCGAAGTAGGTTTGAAACATTTTTCTGTTTTACAGTTATAACAACTCTAATGCATCCTTCGCATGACAAGTGCAGCATTCACACATACGATTTCCCTGGTGTGTTGCCGTATGAGGTGCAAATTGCCCTTGGGCTTCACTTTAATTGGTTAAAAGCACGACTTTAACAAATGGCAGATGCTCAGTTTCGGGAATATTCACCTTTAAATTGTCATTTGAAATCACCTGCTCAAAAACAGCAAACCAAAACAGTAGTGGACAGCAAAGGGAGTTAACAGACTACAATTCTGAAAAAAAGCATCCCATCCTCACATCTGTTTAAGCAGGAAAACAACATTCGGAAACGTAGAGAAATTCAAATTGATGATTAGAAGGGAAAAACGCAAAAAAACCCATCAAAAGTCAGCCGTTCGGTATCTGCCTGGCAATAAAAAATGATAGGATGAGCACAGTGTTCCCGAAGCATTTGGAACATCAAACCATGTAATTTGAAAAGCCCCCCCCCCACATCCCCCCACTCATTTGTCAGGTTGTTTCAAATGTGATTTCGGGATGCAATCATTAGACGAAATGAAAAAAAGACTGATTGCAGGATTACATTATGATTGTAATTAGTTATGCTCTTAACTCATTATAATTGTGCATCCACCGAACAGAGCATTTGAATTTAAGCTACTTTCAAAAACACCCACTCATGCCCACACACATATGGGAGAGCGAGGCACAAAGTAACGAGGGGGAAAATGTAACACGGATATTTTATGTAGTTAAAAAGGGTGACGTAGACCATGCTATTAGTTATCTTCTCCTAATCCCATTGCAATAGCATCTGCCAATTTTGACAGCAGCCAGATGGATATTTCCCAAGATGTACAATGTTTTTGTATCATAAAAGTGACTATTTTTTTCATATTTTTCAACTACTGAGTTGTCTGTATAAGACACACCTATATTTCTTTAACCTCCATCTTGGTGGTGTGATACTGTGATGTAGCACCATTTGGAAGCATATAAACAGCAAGGACAGCCTACACATGGTGGAGGGAGTTTTAGCACAATGTTATGACTAAACCCTCCAAAGAAAACAATAACAAAACTCCATACACAGAGCAGGTACTATTTGGATGGTGGATCATTCTCAGCATTGGTGGTGGTGGTGTGTTAGTGTGTGTTATGCTGGTATGAGTGGATCAGACACAGCAGTGCTGCTGGAGTTTTTAAACACTCACTGTCCACTCACTGTCCACTCCTACTGTGTCAGTCCACCTTGTAGATGTAAAGTCAGAGACGACAGCTCATCATGCTGCACAGTTTGTGTTGTTTATCCTCTAGTCCTTCATCAATAGTCACAGGACGCTGTTGGCTGGATATTTTTGGTTGGTGGACTATTCTCAGTCCAGCAGCAACACTTAGGTGTTTAAAAACTCCAGCAGCACTGCTGTGTCTGATCCACTCGTCACAGCACAACACACACTAACACACCACCACCACATCAGTGTCACTGCAGTTCTGAGAATGACCCACCACCCAAATAGTACCTGCTCTGTGAGAGTCCATGGGGGTCCTGACCACTGAAGAACAGGGTAAAAGAGAGCTAACAAAGTATCAGAGAAACAGATGGACTACAGTCTGTAACTGTAGAACTACAAAGTGCAGCTATACAGTAAGTGGAGCTGATAAAATGGACAATGAGCATAGAAACAAGGAGGTGCTCATAATGTTATGCCTGATCGGTGTATATCAAGTGATATAGGTTTTTGTTGACGTTTGGTTGTGGAATGAAATGACACAGCATTTTATGGCAGCTTACTTTGTAGTGACGCTATTCATTTCACAGTTCATCTCCAGTTTCTAATTGTGTTCAGTTTTTAAAATGATATACTGGACATTTTAATCCTGAGAAAATTCTAACCCAAGTGGGAAATGGCATGAAACAGTCCTACATCAGGGCAGTCCATGAAGCAGTGTTTAGAGTGCCAGAACAATCAGCTCAAAAAAGATTATATAAACTGCTCATTTTACTTAAGTAACATAAAATATACATAATTCATTTACATTTTGAAAATGCATGTATTAATAAGGTCTTCCACATTGAGTCCAAAACTGCATATTTTTTAATCTGAGACTGTCTTGTACAGATGCGTTAAAAATCAGGTTGACCAATCCGAGCTCTCTTGCCATAGTTGCAGCCAAACAAATGAGCATCAGGATGATGCAGCGGCTTGTAACGGATCACAAAAGATAAGATAATCATCAGACTGACTATTAAAGAAAATATACAGCGGGTCTTAGGCACGGCAGTAGCTGTTTTTTAGTTTATCTTGGTGCATCCTAGTTTGTTTATGCCTGTGAAGAACCGTGAATTATTAGTTTCCTTCGCTAATGAACTGTCTTTTTTTAATAAGAGGAGCAACAAGCAGAAGCAGAGCCCCAAATTCCTCCACTGACATAAGAAATTACCTTCAAAATCATTCGTTATGCAGCTTCAGCTCATCTTAACTCCCCATGTTGTCGTCTTTGAATGGGGTGAACCCAATGTTTGCATCGATAAGTAGCAGCGATTTAAAGAAAAATGATGAATTCACCATTGCTGATTTTTCCAGCTGGGCTAAACATCGCGTCTGTTTTTCCGTCTGAAAAAACTGTGTTTGGTGTCAGTAGGCCTTAACTCTCAGTACAGTGTCATGACACTGCCAGAGTGATTCCTAAAGATCTTATAAGCGTGAATATGAGACTCACTTTACTTAAAGGCCAGAGAAATTATACACAATCCTTCCAAACAGAGTATCCGAATCAAAAGCTTCATATCAGAACCACAATACAGTAGACTGTCATTTCAGTGTTATCACAAAGTGTCAAAGCTTCTTCTTTGAAGTACTCACCTTTGATTGTGCAGCCTTGCTTGTCAAGAGATGTGACATAATCATTGTTATTTGTCTAACGTACTAAAAATACACTGAGCTACAAAGTCAGCTGTCTTGAAGGTGCAGTGTGATATAGTAGCAGAAATGGAATATAGTACACAAAAGTGTTTTAATTATAATCACCTAGGCGACACAGTGGCCTCTGTCACACTGTCGCCTCACAGCAAAAGGGTCTGGGTTCGATCCCCAGCTGGGCGACCAGGGTCCTTTCTGGGTGGAGTTTGCATGTTCTCTCCATGTCTGCATGGGTTTCCTCTGGTTTCTTCCCACAGTCCCAAAGTCAGGCATACCGTAGATGCCAAATTGGCCCTAGGAGTGTGTGTGGTTGTGTCTGCCCTGTGATGGACTGGCGACATATCCAGGGTGTTTCCTGCCTTCCGCCCTGTGAGTGCTGGGAGAGGCTCAAGGAAGGAAGGAAGCAGCAGAGGTTGACATGTTCAACTGCCATGTTTCTACAGTAGCCCTGAATGGACAAACCAAACAGTAGCTCTAGAGAGTACCTTTCGTGTGTTTATGTTATAGTAGCCACATTCACAGGCAGCCTAACAATCCATTAAGAATCAGACTAATAGCTCAATCGGAATAAAATATGTCCATGTTTCACCTCAATTGGAATAGTCTAGTCCGATTGAGGCCATTCGGAATACAATTTCTATCCGATTGAACGAGGTGGGTAATCCTGTAAATAATATGTTAAATACAAGAATAATAGCAATGTAAACGCCTGTATCTGATTACATTCCCAATTGGAGCGTCTAAGTACGTTCCGCACATGTTCGTTCACGTCATAGCAAAAGTTTAGAATGTTCAACATGGTGGAGCAGAAACTGGTCTCCTGAGGAGACTACTTGTAGTGTCCTCAGGTTACTTGTAGTGTGCATGCAAAGATTTTCCATCAGATTGTTGAGTAGAGTGAGCATAAACACCTCAGTCTGGAATCTGGAATCAGAATGTATTCAATCAGATTGGCAAATGCCTTTACATGTAAATACAGCCACCAAAATAAGAGAGGGTCGTAATGGAAGCTAAAACATGAAGAAGCAAAATTAAATCAGGGCAGGAGATGGGAGAAAACCTGACGGCCATCGTAGATTCTGCTGCATGCTTGGAAAGAGAGGGGCGAGGAAGAGGGATTCAGTTGGCTGCAATCGGCAAACTCACCAATAGATACCTCTAAATCTGACACACTGCGCCTTTAAAGTGCTGCCATTTCACCTCAGAAAATGTTAGAACAACTACTGTGAGCAAAAAGCCCGCTTGACACAAGTGTTGAGTCAACTTGACAGTAAAGTTTACAAAAGCAGCCTTTGTGAAAACTTCTGATTGGAATAAGCCTTTATAAATGTTTATGTAGGTTTATGCCAACTGTGATAAAAGTCTTATATAACTGTCAGTTCTAATGAACTGACCCACCGTGAAGTGTTACCAACATGTTTTCCTGCTTTTTTTCTGACACTGAAAAATGAACACCTTATACTTTGTGACCATTTGATGGGATATTAAATAAACACAAGGGAGGTTTCTGACTACTGCACAGATACTGTAGGATTACACAGCTTCTTTCTAGAAGTGTTTACTTTAAATAAAACTCTCTCTTTATATTGGCAGATTTTTGCTTGGTTTAAGAAAAAAATGCTTGAAGCAAGCAAAAGTATCTGCCAGCATAGTAAAATAAGGAGTACTCAGATTACTTTACCGGAGTAACTACTTACTTCTCTCAGATTATAATGAAATTATGTTACTTTTTACTTTGAACACATTTTTGAGTAACTAACCCAAAACTGGATCTATAATAAAATTAATGTTAGCATTATGTACTGCTGAGCCTGTGTGGTGCTCTGTTCTGACTGAAATGGAGTGAAAAGCAGTTCTAAACCTTGTGCTCTTTTCTGTTTTTTCATTTCTCTGCTTCTTGGATGACTTTGATTTTCCTTCTCAGCATCAAAACCGCACTGATGAACCTCCTCTCCATAATATATCTTAATATAATTATATCATATTATAAATATCTCTTTATTGCTTTTTCCTTACCAGTCTGTCTTTATGCAGTCGTGTCATCATGTAACACCATGGAATAGTCTATAGTCATTATAAAGTAATAGTCATTATAACCATGACTGACCGGGGAATGAGGCTGCATTGGAGTCCTTACAGGAGTCTGTTCACTCAGCAGCTATCTTTGCAATGCTGCTGGGCAGTTTGTCCGGCTATATAAGACCAGGTTCCTATCTCTTTAAATGAGGAGAAACTGAAGGTCAAATTAACGTTTAAAAATAAAAAATCTGGCAAAAACCTCAAAAATATGCCTCCAATAATGTTCACTCATATTCTGGGTCACGGGGGCAGCTGGAGACTATCCCTGTGGTCACTGGGCAGAAGTCAGGATACACCCTGTACAGGTCACCAACCCAGGCCCTTCTTGCTGTGAGGAGACAGCCCTACCCACTGCACCACCGTGCCATCCCTGCATTTGTGCAGATCTCCACTAGCATCACAATGTCATCATCAGCAAGCTGAGTGGTGCTTTTTATTGAAGGTCAAGCCTTTCTCCAGAAATGGACATCATGTTGACCATAACAAGCTTTTTCATTCATATTTTAACCAGTGACCGGTCTCTTCACTTCTACTGTCTCAGTTTAACATTCACACATACAGTATATCTAATTTGTATTTTCACAGGGCCCTCAACTCATGGGGGTCCTAGTGCAAAGGCTGCCCCAGCTCTCTCTCACACACACACATACACACACACACACAGTCACACAAAGCTAAAATGATATGCTGTGTTGCTCTAACAAGGAACAGGTTGTTTTGAAATTGCTACCATCTGTTTTTCAGGTCCAGATTAGAGGCTGACTGGTTTCCCTAAAAACATGCATGAGGTCAAACTGCAGTCGTTAATTCTGCTTTATAGCTCTTTATGATGGTGCTTCGTTTTACTGAAACATTTACACCACAGTTCAGTACAGCACGAACAAAGAGGGCAATATTTTTGACTGATTTATATGATCCACCACACTGTGATTAGCATATTATGTAATTGTATTTGACCATTTTTCATGTACTTATCATGCATCGTATTTATCATTTAAATCGGCCTTATGTCTTTTTTGATGTCAGAGCTTTACATTTTTATAGAAAGTCATTCCTTATATTAAGCACACCATGAATATACACAATGAAGCTGGCCAGTTTATTAAAAACCCCTACCTTGGAGCTTATCATGCTGTATACTGTTAGAGCTTATCTGTTGATTTGTGTTAGCCGTCCTCTAGTCCTTCACCGATGATCAATTTCTGATGGCAGAGCTACTCTTGACTGGATATTTTTGGGTGGTAGGCCACTCTCAACTTAGAAGAGACACTGACTCCAGCTACATCTCTGTGCCAGATACACTCCAGCACCACACTCTCCAACATGTCAGCGTCCCTGCTGTGCTTAGAGCGATCCACCATTCAAATAACATCTGACCAACAGTGTTTTTGGGTTAGAAACTAAACCCAAGGATAAATGAGGCAGAAGACAACTGATAAACTGTTCATGACAACAGATGGGCTACAGTATGTAATTGTACACCTAAACAGTGGACGATGAAGATAGATGAAGGTCATGGAAGGTCATGTTTCTAATAAAGTGGCCAGTGAGGGGAAGTACAAGTTCAGTGCTTCTAATAAAGTGGCCAGTGAGGGGAAATAGAAGGTGGGTGTTTCTAATAAAGTGGCCAGTGAGGAGAAATAGAAGGTGGATGTTTCTAATAAAGTGGGCAGTGAGTGGAAGTAGATGGTGGGTGTTTCTAATAAAGTAGCCATTGAGTAGAAGTAGAGGGTGGGTGTTTCTAATAAAGTGTCCAGTGAGTGAAAGTAGATGGTGGGTGTTTCTAATAAAGTAGCCATTGAGTAGAAGTAGAGGGTGGGTGTTTCTAATAAAGTGGCCAGTGAGTTAAAGTAGGTGGGTGTTTCTAATAAAATGGCAACTGAGTTGAAGTAGAAGGTGGGTGTTTCTAGTAAAGTGGCCAGTGAGTGGAAGTAGAAGGTGGGTGTTTCTAATAAAGTGGCCAGTGAGTGGAAGTAGAAGGTGGGATATGAAAGCAAAAACTCAGTGCAAGTTCCTACTACCACTGGCTATAAACTACAACATTTTCAATGTGTCAAAAATTGAAACAGCACAATAGCACCGCCATCCTGGCATATGGTTTTCCCTACTCATTATGCCTCAGTGTCTGAAATGAGGGCTTTAATAGCAGTGGCATATGCCTTCACCCGCCTGAGCTCTGCCAAACAAGTCTATCCCACTGTCACAGCACTTCCGACATGCTGAGCAGGCCGTCCATCTGCTAAATCATGCGTCACACTCAACCCTCCCA
Organism: Pygocentrus nattereri; assembly: GCF_015220715.1. Classification (NCBI taxonomy): domain Eukaryota; kingdom Metazoa; phylum Chordata; class Actinopteri; order Characiformes; family Serrasalmidae; genus Pygocentrus; species Pygocentrus nattereri. The sequence continues at coordinate 8,077,364 of NC_051228.1, forward strand.
GAACAGTCAATCACGATGTGACACAACACAACGACTTCATAACAGCCGGCTGTAATTTCTCTCCCACCAGCCGCCACTGGCTTTCTGTACACAGAGGAAGCTGCTGGGACAATAATGAGACATTCACATAATCACATAACGACAGTAGGAGGAGGCTTGCGATCATAGTGACAATGATGCATTGTATTGCACTGTTCTGTGTTCAACACTGTTCCTTTTTCTCTGCGTATCAATAGTGACATTTTGTTTCTAGCAGTATCTGAGCTCAGGACTAACTTTCTCTCTAACCTATTGGTAACTAGATAGACAAAGCACTTCTTGTAAGTCGCTCTAGATAAGAGTGTCTGCTAAATGCTGTAAATGTAAATGATGACTGATGGTCTATGGATGAATGGTCAGCAAAACACTTCTTCTAAGAATACAAATTCAGCCAAATCAACAGGACCATGTCTACTGTAAACCATATTAAAGAAATTGCCCCCTTATCTTAATAACTGATTGTGCCATCTATAGCAGCATCCATACGCTTCCTATAACTAGAGATCAGGCGTTTACTGTGCTGTGGAGGAATTTTAACCCACTCATCTTTGCAGAATTGTTTTAATTTAGCTCTGTTATAGGGCTTTTGAGCACAATCTTCCCATTTAAGCTCCTGCTACAGCATCTCAATGCTGTTCAGTTGTGGACGAAGTACACAAATCATGTACTTGAGTTAAAGCAGAGATACCCAAGGTAAAATATTATTCCAGTAAAAGTAGATGTTCCTCCCTTTAGACCTCCACTTGAATAAAAGTACAAAAGTATTTGCCTTCAAATGTACTTAAATAAATAAGTAAAAGTACTGAAAGATTAATCATGACTTTAATGTCCTATTATCATATTTTTAACAAGACTCTTGCTTTATCAACTCATTTTAGGTGAAAATACTCTGGTGTCACTGGTGATAAACCAGTCTTTTAATAGAATGTCATTGACACTGATGTGCTTCTGATAATTTTAATGCACAAAACACTAAAGCCAAACAATTTCCATTAGGTAGAACCGAGTGGCTGTGATATAACGTTTTGTGAAAAAGCAAAGTTTCAGTTTAAGATTTATTTACAACTTAGTTCCAAGTTTAAGTTGAATAAAAACTGGCTTTAAACTCAGGATCACAGATGAGCTCCTTTACTATGTTGATCTGTAGGCGTCTGTTCATAAACATAAACCAGCCCAAACTCATTTACTATAAAATGAAATGGTGTTTGTAGAAATTCAGAAAAAAGCCGCGTTAGTCTCGACTGCATATGTGGACATATTTCTATATTGTGCTCTATTTACACAAAGTTAGACTCTCCCAAAATTTTACGCTGCTGCGCTGACGTTGAACTGTGTGCTGCACTGGGTTGGTATGACCAACAGTTCAAAACAAGCTCAGAACAAGGTGACCGCTGTGCCCTGATTGGTGCTCTGGCTTTGCGTTTCTTTCACCTTAACATGTTAAATTTTTATACGCACATAAACCAAAAGGAACGACAGATTTCTCAAAATGTAAGTAAGATATTTGACTTTGAAATGTAGTGGAGTGAAAGTAAAAAGTCAAAATGGAAAAACTTCAGTTAAGTACAGATACTCAATAAACTACTTAAGTACAGCAACGAATTACATTTACTCAGTTACTGTCCACCACTGATGCTGTTCAACTCAGACTAGGTCACTCCCAAACCTTAACTTTGTGCCATTCTGAGATTGGCCTGGTCTTGTTCTTTGGATCACTGTTTTGCTTTATAACCTAATCACTCTTGAGCTTCAGATCATGGACTGATGACTGGACAGTCTCCTGCAGGATTTTCTGATAGACAGCAGAATTCATGGCTCTGTCAGTTATGTAAAATCGCCCAGGCCCTGAAGCAGCAAAGCATGCTCAGGTCATCACACTACCACCACCATGTTTTATTGTTAGTACAATGTTTCTTGTGGAATGCTGTTCTTCATTTAATGCCTCTCACAATAGTTCACTAAAGTACCAGAGCCTAAGATATGGGTTTGTAACCCCTCCCAGACTGATATATTTCAAAAAGCTTTATCTCCTTCAGAATTTATTTTGATCACAGCATAACATGCTGGCTGTATTTAGCTTAATTCACGATGTTGGAAAGGTTCTATTTAAGTGATGTTTAGATTCAGCAGGGCTGGCATTAACCAGTCTATACCTAGTGTAATTGATCCCAATTACCAAGAAAATGTGTTAATTAGGTCAACTAAGGGAGCAATTACTTTTTCACACAGTGCTGGATGACTTTTTTCCTTCAGTAAATGAAATGGTCATTTAAAAACTGTATTTTGTGTTTACTCAGATTGTCTGTCATAATTTAGTTGGAAGATGCGTAACAACTGAGTGTGGAGAAATACAGCACTACACTATGCAATTACACAATAACATTTAAATAAGACAGCAAAGAAAAAGCAATAACTCACAGCCTTTAAGGTTTAAAGGGGCTTAGGCCAAGCGAAAGAGGAAGATGGATAAATGATGCATTTAAAATGAGAATATGAGACCCACAGACAGCAACGATGAATCATTTGTGACATTACAGTCTCATCACATCATCCGAGATCAATGGCTTTAAGCTCTGTTGGTTTCTTTCGCAAAGCCCACACAGTTGCTGAAAAGTACCAGCAGCCTAATTAATTTCAGAGACTGTAGGCTAGACTCGTCTTGGTTTGCCCAGCCCCAGTGTTTTATTTTTCTGCTGCTTGTAATGACTTTGCTGGGGGTCATGAAGGAACGGAGCGAGTCCCCATTAGATGATGCATCCTTGTCCTCCGTGGGCGATGTGAAAGCCTCTGTCCTTTGGCTTGGCTTTCCTCCCTGCAAGGACTAAATCTCCTCTAGAAAAGATCCACCACAAATACAACGCTAATAAAAGTGTCTGGCTCGGCCTGAAGCTCCTTTTGTTTCGCACGAAATCATCACGACGATGGAGTGGCAATAAAACGCAGTCCTAAGAACACGTCCGCCTAGACAGCAGCGTTAGTCATAAATAAGAGAAGTGTGAGTTGGCGCAGGGCTTAGTGTTTCGCTTGCAGCACCTGGTGCCCCTAAAAGAACAAATGACATCGATGCCCATTGTGTGGAAGTTGGGAGTAAACTAATGGCCACTCCACTGGCCAGTTTCTGCCCAAGTTTTCTTGCAAGCCAGACTTCTGAAGTCCGAAGGCTTTTATCCCTCAATATGACTAAGAGCCACCTACTTTTACAGGAAAGGGCCTTGCAAAATGACCAACTCTGTGTTTATTTTGAAGAACAAAGGTCCTGTTTCAATTTTTTAGCATGTCCTTGCTAACTTTGAACCTCCACTCAGAAAAGTGTCCACTCACAAGAGGAGGAAGGACAGCAAGGTTAGCCTTACTGAGCTAATTAGCTGTCCAACTTTCTAGTTTGTAGAATTTGTGTGAGAAATCTGAACATGATGGTTTACGGCTGTGACATTTTGTTGTAGCTAGCCATGTAGCCTTTAGCCAACTAGCAAGCTAGCAGAGTAGAGTAATTTGTGTATAACAGATTAGCAGAATACTTTGTTACATAAAACCCAGTTTAAACTGCATATTGAATGCTGTCGTTTCAAAATAGTATGTATTTGAAAGCATGTTATTGCTATGGCTTTTACAAAGCTTTGCCCACCATTTTCGAGGGATTTGAAAAGGAAATGGTATCAGATCTCCATGATTTCTGGGCGAGGTCTGATGGTAAAATTGAGCTAATAAAAAGGAAAGGCCCTTAAAATGGCATTAGGGATTCAACCGAGGGGAAATTAGATCAAATGAATATTGACCATAACACCAATGCTACTGCCAGTAGGAGGGAAGTGTGACCTACAACATCTGCTGGTTGCATTCAAAACTTTTGAATCACCATTTATTTCACCACTCAAATCACCTAAAGCTGGAACCACTGTGAGTAGAATATTTTGCCATGAATCTGTGAAGATTAAACGCAATTAAACTACAAAACCCAAAGTCTGATGCCAGCATTGCTTCCTAGGATGTGTGAAACGGTCAAAAAGTGGGTTGAACAATCGATTAATAAAATGTTTTAGTCACAGCCCTGAAGCCAGTTAGTTTGCTTTGTTACCTTACAGTAGCTAAATTAGCTGATTTTAATCCTGTTGTTATAAAACAATAAAGTAAGAGACACTTCATACTAGACCACTTTGTAGTTCTACAGTTACAGACTGTAGTCCATCTGTTTCTCTGATACATTGTTAGCCCCTTTTAACCATGTTCTTCAGTGGTCAGGACCCCCATGGACCCTCACAGAGCAGGTACTATTTGGGTGGTGGATCATTCTCAGCACTGCAGTAACACTCACATACTGGTGGTGTGTTAGTGTGTGTTGTGCTGGTCTGAGTGGATCAGACACAGCAGTGCTGCTGGAGCTTTAAAATGCTTGTGTCACTGCTGGACTGAGAATAGTCCACCAACCAAAATATCCAACCAACAGCGTCCTGTGGGCAGCATCCTGTGACCACTGATGAAGGACTAGAGGATGACCAACACAAACTGTGCAGCAGCAGAAGAGCTATCATCTCTGACTTTACATCTACAAGGTGGACTGACAAGGTAGAGTGTGTAATAGAGTGGACAGTGAGTGGACGCAGTGTTTAAAAAATCCAGCAGCACTGCTGTGACTGATCCACTCGTACCAGCACAACCAAAGACATGGCTGATGTCTCTTACCCCGCCCACACAAAACAGCTTCAGAATCAGAGAAACTAAGCAAGCTAATCCAGCATAACCAAAAGCTAGACATCCTATCTGTAGCTGCCTGACACTTGTTCATTCGTTTATCCACATTGTTCGTTCATCTGTTCTTTCGTCCATACATTGCTTCATTTGTTTGTCCATCTGTCCATTTGTTCCTTTGTGTGTTTTTTGTTTGTCCATTTGGTCATTCTCCCATCCGTCCATCTGTACTTCTGTTTGTCCGTGACTTTTTCGTCTAGTTAGCATCATCTAAAAGCTGGTTAATGATTTTAGCTCCATATGAGTGGCGGAGCAGGATAGAGATCTGTCAATCAAGCTGCTCAATAGTCACGGCCACACAGTTCTCACACAGGTCTGATCAGCATGTTTTTTAGCCACGTTTAATCATATTTGTATCTTATATTTTCATTCAGGCTTTTTTGCATGCTCAAGTTTAGTATCATATAACATTTTTAATATTTACTCTGCGTTTCTTGGGACTTTAATAAATTGACATTCTAAAACAAGAAATCCAGCCAAAATGTTCATGTGGGTCCCATGTCAGACAACAATAGGCTGGCAAACTCTAGGCAACCCAAATATTGCCCATATAAATGTGTCCATTGGCTCCATATTGGCCCTGTGTGTGTTATCCCATGCATCTTAGCCCTGTTAAAACCTACATGAGGCCCACATGGACACGTGGGAAGTAAGAAGAAATGCATGAACAAACACAATACCTGTTTGGCTATAATAAGCTAGCAAGTCAAACTGCTGCCATTCGTGATTTCTACAGGTTTTGAGAAGGATATTTGTTGAACGGCTCTGCAATTGTTATTAAAAATAAAGTAACAAGAACTTTATTATTAATGAACTCAAGTAAGAGTGAAAGTACTTTGGTTTAATTAATCTCGAAAAGGTGCCATGACAGGGGAAACTGTACTGAAGTACTGTGGCAGGAGTAAATAAAATTCATCACTTTCCTCGGCCAGTTAGACCAAAAGTGACCAAATTCCAACAATAGTGGCCATCTTAGCGTAAAACATGTATCAGACAATGTGTAATCTGAGGGCAGAGCTTTGGAGGCCAAGACTGGCATGTAAAAGAACTCGAAGAAGAGAATGAGGTGAAAGGAAGGCGCTGCTAATTAGCATTCCCTGCCATCCCATAGCCTCGTTCTGCACTCCGCTCAAAGCATATGCACAATTAGGAGTCAAGCTGAGGTCAAATACACAGCTCTCTGACCCATGTCCGTTTTAATGATCGGTGGATTTGGTTGCTGATAACTTTCTAAGTGAAAGCGCGTGCAGATGAGTGAATAACAGCCTGAGTACAAGCAGGCCCGGCCCCATGCCCGGCCCCAGGCCCGGCCCCAGATTTTATCTGCCTGTGAAAGGGTAACGTCAGCCACCACAAATCAGGTCCTGGTTTATGATGCGCTTCTCTAACAGCTCTAATAAATCACTCTAACTGGTATTAACAATACAGTGGGTCTCTATTAAATGCCACACTTATCCCTCATGCACACTTTCACTGCTTAATATAAATAAAAAAAATGCACCTACAAGCACTGCACTCATTCATCTAGCATGAAACCCTCAGCCAGCCTTGGAATTAAATGGGCGAAGCATTGATGAGCCGACAGTAACACGAATGACAAAATCTTTTGTTTTTCTTAATTTCTTCTGGTTATTGTGGTTTGATGAAAATGTGAATGAAGGGTCAAAAACGCAAGCGTCCTCAGATGCTAGGACATTTCTGTTATTAATTCTCTGCATTTCATTCATCCACTAACGGACTTTTCTAATTTCAGACTGGAAACAGCAGCTAAGTGGCACCAACTATAGGGAAAGCAAGCAAAAATATAAGAAAAAAAACATTGGACAGATTTTATCTATGCTTAGTTATGCTTAGGGAAGTGGGTAAATAATAACGCACTGCTGGCTGGTTTTGCCTGACTGCCTTTGACAGGATGAAAGCACATGCTGCATGCAGAATTCAGCTCAGCAGCGAGACTGACAGGTATATTCAGGCCAGGATAGACTGAGCCTAAGGAGGACTTTTGCTGCAGGATGGATTGGTACAGCATGTCTGCCTGAGGACTTCACTTATGGATTGACATGTATAGTATATAAGGTGAGATTCTGCTATAACCTGATATAACCTGATTCTGCTTAATTACTGGCACTGCCAAAAAATGTTCCTTACTTAAAATCATGAAAGTCAGTATGCTATAAACTAAAGCTTGCTAAGGTCAGCATTTCTCACTTCCCATCTGCTCGGATATGTCCTCATCCTTCTTGAGTAGTTTTTTCATTCTTCTTGGTTTATTTATTTATTCATTCATTCATTTATTTATTTATTCATTTATCTTTACAGTTTTTACCACTTTTGTCCATCTCCACATGGTTCACATATTAAAATTGCTACACCAGTAAAGCAAATAAAAAAAGTAATGAACTCTATAGGGCATTGTGTGTTGTCAGCGTTATTGCTGAATCATATCAAATATACAGCCTCATCTCTCAAGGCTGTCATTAACTTGTTATTTGAATGCACTTATATCCCTCTCCTATGACTCATTACATATTGATGATGTTTTGTTGTTATTATTGTTATTATAATCCATGGTACTAGCAGTAATAGCAGTACAAGTTAGAGCAGGTATTATTTGGGTGGTGGATCATTCTCAGCACTGCAGTGACTCTGATGTGGTGGTGGTGTGTTAGTGTGTGTTGGGCTGGTCTGAGTGAATCAGACACAGCAGTGCTGCTGGTGTGTCATTGCTGGACTGAGAATAGACCACCAACCAATCTTCAAAGTGGACTGACAAGGAAGGAGTGTCTAATATAGTGGACAGTGAGTGGACCCAGTATAGAACTCGAGCAGCTGTGCCTGATCCACTCACACCAGCACAACACACACTAACACACCACCACATCAGTGTCACTGCTGAGAATGATCCACCACCTTAACAACACCTCCTCTGTGAGGGTCCTCACCCCTGAAGAACAGGGGGCTAACAAAGTACGCAGAGAAACAGATGGACTACAGTCTGTAATTACAGAGAATACCTATGAAGAGTGCACCTAGAAATTAGACAAATCCCTGCAGATCATGTATATGAAGTTATGTGGCTTTGATTTGACAGTGATGGCATGCATATGATATAATGGTTTTTACAAATATTAAATATAGAGTTGTCTTGCCAAAACACATTTGAAGTAATAAATTGTTCCTTTAAAGCTCCCCCCATCCAGCAGTAGGAAAAAGGTAATTTAATTAGCTTGGCGTTACACAGATAATCAGACTTTAAAAATCCATTAAACAAAGTCATTTGCAAGGACAGAGGCGTCTATCTTTTCTTGTAGCAATTGGAGCCGTGGCTGAACGCTGGCTGACTCTGGGCTGCTATCATTACAGTTTTAATGTGCTGTTTGGCTCTTAGTGGGTACAGTTATTTAAAAAAAAAGGAAATAGCTGGTGCATGCATTATTTATGACATTGCCAGCGACCCTGACAATGGAGATGCAGCCCTCTCCCCCGTAGAAATGTAATTGATGTCTGGTTGGAGAAACACTTTCCTAGAATGACTCTTATAGGTCTTTCGACTCTACGGGTGATTACGCTGAAAGATTTCTTGGGCTGAATGGTGGCCCCTTTCCAGAAGGCCCTTCACAGAGCATAAAGTATTTTGCTGATAACCTTCAATTACTCCCTCACACAATCCCAAATATACGTTAGACCTTTTCAGTGGTCATAAATAGTGCTGGAGAATGACTCCAGTTGTTTGGCCAGAGCAATCTCAAGGCCCAATCAAACAATATGGATTGTAAAAATGGAAAGTCCATTACATTTAAGAAGGACATAATATTCTGAACAGAAATATCTGTCATTCGTTACTAGCCTGGCAGAGGATTGCTTTAAAGACGGCTATTATCACAGAGAAATTGAGGAGGTTTTCTCCCCCGATTCACGTTTCAGAGGAGTAAGACTTCACTGTCTGGCAGGATTGTCCTCAGGCGCATGAATAAAAGATACACCACGAGATGAACGCTAGATTAAAACAATCAATCCAACTGTCCATATAAAAGAATTAGTGCCTTTAGCATCTAACCAAGCCTGCTAGGCCGTTACGCACACAGCATACAAGCTGAGCTAACATCATTCGGCTTTCTCTAAAACTCGCTGTAGTGACATCCACATCTAAACGTCCGAAGACAATGAAAGACCAGTGAAGGGTAAAGAAACAAACAAAGCAGCAGTTACTGCTTTTTGACGTTGCCTGTACGCGGCCCGTGAGGCTCACGGCTGCAGGGACGCCAGGAGGATACTTAAGGGTATCAGCCTGTTTTGGACAAGCTTGTTTTGCCTCAGAGCTTAGAGCACTCAGCTGTGGAAGAAAACTGGCATCCTCACAGTAAGGCCAAGCGCATCTCTCTCTGGAGCTGGACAGTAAACAGAAGCCGTGGCTAATTTAGGAACAGGACAAATGGGAGGTTTTGAATACCTGCTGTCATCTCGCTTTTGCATCTCTTCTGACCCTTTAGGTCTTCTCTAATAAACCATCATTTCCAAAATTATCCACACTGAAAAAAGAAACCAAGTTTACTTCAAATCTGAACATAATTTCCACATGAATACACTTTAAAAAGCGATATTTATAGCACTCATACTGTAATGTTTGTTAACTGTAATGACCTATTTTACTGTATTGTTACAACACTACATATTGACAATAAACCATATCCTCTTTAATGAATATTATAAATCTACGATTCTACAGAATTGGCTCAAAGCCAGAGCTGAAAACACATTTTGGACCTTTAACTGACTTATGGTATTAAAATAAATGGCTCGACATTCCATTCCAGCACAATAATAACACCTCAGACACCTTGAGAAATGTTTTGGTAGGTGACGAGTTTAGCTAATTTTGAGAACTCAAAAATGTTAGTCAGGGCAAAACTAACAAACAAAGTTTTGAACAGTTGTACACAAATAAAATCATATTTTTTAAAATTAAAATACAAAAAGGTTAATTGCAGCAAATGTGTGTTTCGGTAGGGACTATTCTTAACGTTCCATGCTGATTTTCAGACCTTTAGACACATTAACTTCAAAGCAGTGGGAATTAACTGTTCACCATGTGGCCATGAGGGACAGGGATGCAGTCTCACTTCCTTCTCTAGGGGCATTTTCATACTTATCCCGAATACTTAAGTCCACACCCAGGATCGTTTCTGAGCTCATTTGGCGTTTTGAGTTTGAGTGGTTCATTGTCACTGGTTTGCTTTCACACAACATCCACACACAGTTGCACACACCAAGACCACTAAATTTAGGAGGACCAGCTATTGGTTTACTGGACCTCGAAAACAGCTTTCACATTCGACCAACCATAGAATAGAATAGAAGAGAATTCAACTTTATTGTCATTGCATATGTCACAGGTACAAAGCAACGAAATGCAGTTTGCATCCATCCAGAAGTGCTTAGCAGAAATATAAATATGTGCGTTACAATGTACAGTAAGTATAGTATATAAAGGTTAAAAAAAATATGAGGGGGTATGAACATGAAGGGGGTTATACAGGTTATAAACAAGAATGTACAGATTATAAATATGAAGGGGGAAATTATAAAGTACTATGAACTATGAATAAATATGAGGGGTTATAAAGTACTATGAACAGGTTATAAATATGAAGGGGGATAAGTATGTACTTATGAACAGGTAGAGTATTTACACAGTATATACAATAATGGGCAGTATATACAACAGATGTAAGTGCCGGTAAGTGGTGTTGAGTGGTGTTTAAGTCTGTGTGTTATTGGTGTGTGTTAGGGTACAGTCCAATGTTATTTGTTTAGGTAACAGGAGGCAGAGTATACCAAACTTTGGACAAAAGCTTTAGGGTGAAAACGTTTGAAAGGCTCTGTCCACTTTTTCGGTAGTGACATGAAAATGTGGAACAACATATTTAAAATATATTTCAACTCATGACAGATCTAAACCTTTCAACTTCACTTTAAAAGAAATCCAAAAGATCTTTTTAAAAAAAAAAAAAAAACATTGAAAAATGCTGTTCAGTGGAGCTTCACCACTCCAACTTGGTGATTCACCACTCCAAAACATGCATTTCCACGGCTTGACTGCCCAGTGCTTGGGGAGCTTTACACCACTCTGCCTGACAGTTGGCATTGAGCATCTATGGGGACATGATGCAGAGTGCAATCATAATGGATGACTTCACCTACCTAGAGAAGCTAAATTCAATGCTTTTGTTTGCAGACCTCACCAACGTTACCAAAGCCAAATGTGAGCCTCTGAAATGGACAACCAAACTGTCCAAACCAAAACCAAACACATTTGTCCTGTGCTGATAACTTGATGGCATGGGATGGACCAGTAAGAGCCTACAGTGACACATATTGCTCACTGATTCCCTTCTAATGCCTGAAACAGCCTCATGAATTCCCCATAAGGATCATTAAACGGATTTGAAATGTGAATCTTTTATCCGGAGCGCCTTTCATTTATTCATAGGCTTCTTTTCGTCTCTCAGACGAATCCAGCTGACAGTGTGCGGGTGTGTTTCGGCGGCCCGCTCCTCCAGCAGCCCGCCTGACAGCTCGGCTGCACCCAGCGGGCCGACTGCCTGGGCTGCACTCATGTCAAGCTGTCTGCTGTGTTCCTCTGTCAGAACACACACCGCGGTGGGTCTTTGATCACGGTGACAGCTGTGCGTCCCTCCATGCGAACAGGGGGTTCGCGCACACACACTCACACACAGATATCAGTCCCCACTGGAGACAGCCATCACAGGAAGTGGAACCTCAGCTAAGGCACTTCCTCTCATTAGCCACCATCTCCTGCACTGTCGCTGAGGATGAGGAGCATGAGGGAGGACATCTTGATTTAGTCACGGCTTTTTCAGTGAAGGTAGAAGAATTCATAGACGAGATGTTTTGGTCTTTTTCTTTGCGATGCATGGCAGTTGCTGAAGGGCTGGGTATCATCTGAGAAAAGCAACAGCTTGGCCAAAACATCAAATTCTGGATTTTAACACAAATGTAGATGATTAGCCATGACCAAGACTAAGATGAACAGGTAGGACTACAACTAATGTATTTATGGCTGCTCAGTACCCATTTCCTACCATGTCAAGAGCCTTGGTGTCATCCTGGACAATATACTCACTTTTGAACCCTGTATTATCAATATATACCTGTGCCTTCTTTCATCTCAGTATCTCAGGTGGGACAGTCGTGGTTTGATTCCCTGAGCTGACATGACATGACTAAAGTGCCCTTAAGAAAAGCACCTAACCCCTAACTACTCCGAGCGCCATGGTTAGGGCTGCCTACCTCTCCAGGCAAGTGTTCTCACTGCCCCCTAGTTGCCCCTCTGTGTGCAACCACAACTGGTCAAATTGTTCTGAATTCTAAAATAATTCTAAATTCAATGTTGCCAGATTACGTCCATCCCTAGATTTCTTTTTGAAGTGGTCGGCAATCCTGGTCCTGGAGATCTAAGTTCTTGCAAAGTCTAGTTTCAACCGCAGTCTGCAACACCCACTCTGCCTAATTAACTCTTTCAAAAGTCCCTGATTGGCTGGATCAGATTCATCAGGTGAGTGGAGGGCCAGGATGTTAGATGCAGGTTGGAATTAAACTCTGAAGGAAAGTAGATCTCCTGGAAGAGGATTGGTGACCCCTGGATTATTGTAATGCTGGCGTCCCAAAACATTGCTGCTCATATTGTCAGCCAGAGTCCAGTGAACACATTACCCCATACTTGTTCTGCTCTGCTGGCTTCCTGCACAATGTTGGATTCATTTTAAAATGCTGTTGCTTACTTTCAAAGCTCTCTACAATTTGGCTCCTTCCTATCTCTCTGATCTACTGGTGCTACACCCCTGCATGCACCTTACGATCATCTGATACTGGCCTGCAGTTGCTTTCCTCCCATAGTTTTAGAACCATGGTACCAAACTTTGCTTCCTTAAGTTTGTACTGAAGATATAAGGCCAGTGTAGCTAACAAGCAATAGAAACTTATATTAGCATTAGCATCACTTATCTCAAACCATATGGAGTTGTTAAGTAATTTCAAATAGACTTGCTTACGTGGTTTCTGACACTGTGATCCAGCCAAATTTTACTCTTTGTTGGAGTGGATTTTGGGGGAATAGGGGCAGTAGCAGTCCCCACCAATCCCCATGCCCCACTACACAATGATGTTGCTCTAGTTCTTCACTTCCTTGCCTTTTCTAGGCACATATTTCAAAGCTAACAGCTACACATGGACAATTGGTAAGCCTACTGTAAGCATTGGTTACTGTTTAGCTTATCAGCAGACCTATTTAAACAGAACCATGTTCATTTTGCAGGTTGGTATGTATGGTTATGAATGTTGCTCTAGATGTTACAATTATGTCATTAAGAATTGTCTTTATTGATCATGTTTAGTTTACTGACTGCGTCCTGATGTTTACATTTTTACTCTCCATAAATTCTGGTCTGTTTGGTGTGTATTTAGTGAAAGTTTTACCCCACTGTGTTAAAGTCTGGCTCATAAGATGCTTCGCTTATAAAAATACAACAGAGCAAGACAGCAGACAGCTTGACGAGTGCAGCCCAGGAAGTTGGTCTGCTGGGAACTTTCTCCTCTTTCAGGGCAGCACAGAAAAACTACTGATTGCTAATAGCTTGGGGAGAATATTCAAACTGCTTGATGTGTCAGAGTGAGTGAGTGAATCATAAGTCAGGTCTATGAGCTGCTTGTCATATGAAAATATTAAAAGTTATAACTAGCAGCACTAGTCCTCATCCTTACACATCATTAAACACAGGCATGGACAAATGGTGCTCCCTCACTTTCACTCAAAATCAGGTGTCCATGGTGGCCACAACTTCATATATTCATGACTCAAAAGCTGACAGTGTCGTCTTCCAGCAGGCCCAGCACCAGGACTAAAGCATGAGTGGGCCATCTATAAAAAACAAGGTGGGGCAGAGGAACTAGTGTATCTATGCACTGAAACTAAGGACAGCCACATTAACAGCAAATCACTAAACATCAACCTATTTAGGAAATAAACTATGCTTTTTTTGTACATGAAAGACAATAAAACACAAAAACAAACAGGAATTCGATATTTGGATGCTCTGTAATGTGGATAGATGATAACCATGTAATGTTGATGCAAAGTTAGCTGTAAGACTACCTGCTTCACTAAGCGCTGCTGCACACTAACAGAGACAGATGTTGTTATGCAATTTTATAAAGTGTGCCAACATTCGCTTTGTTTTTTGTCTCCTGATAGTATGGGTTTAAATGTCCCACTGATGCCAGTCCTGTCCTCTGGCCTTCTGTTCCACATGCATGGTCTAAGAGGATTTTCCAAAGCTGCCCATTCTTCACACACAGGAGAATATGGGCTACCCACACCTGTTGTCCCTTCAGTCTAGGCTTTATGATATTTGAAAAAAATATCAAATAAATAAATAAATAAGTAAAGCAGTAAACAACTCCAGGGCAGATAGGATAATAGTCTCTCTTAAAAGCAACATGAAGAGCCAATGGATCTTCAGCACAGACAGCACAGAAAAGCCCCAATTTTTGAAGTAGAGCTCTTTTGCCTCTCAGTAAACACAATTGCAAGCATACAACGTGGCTTGAAAAGCTGCGAAACTCAAAAAGCAAACTTGCACAGGGGAGGACTCGCCGCACGCCGCCCACACGGCATGGTTTTATTTCAGGCTGGAAAAAAAACAGCCAAGTGCCAGAGAGAGAGAAAGACAGAGCTTTGTGTCTCACAATCATTTTTTCACTTTTATTTGCACAAAGAATAACTTTATCATACAACCCTGATAAAAAAAATGAACAACATCAGCACTTAAACGTTTCTGATCCGACACACAGGAGACAACATTATGTGGAGTTCTACAGAAGCAACAGTGCATCAGTTTGACAGGCCATGGGCTGCTCAGAAATGCTGCTGATGTTTCCCCTCCACCACTCGCTGGATAATTTCCACTCCATGAGAGGTTGCATATCGAAGAGATACTTACCAACATCCCTTTTTACGATCTGAAGAGCTAAATCAGATATCTGCCTACCAAATCCTGTTGCTATGCAACCAAACTCATAATCGCCTCCTTTTAATTCACTCTGTGGGCTTTTCTTTTGCTTACTTGGAGAAACACCCCCAGTTATGCAGGAAAGAAAATCACTCAAGTTCTTTCACCTTTTTGTCTGGATGAAACAGTAAGGAGAATCATATGGTACCTACTTTGTGCTTTTGCCCTACTGAAAATCTATACTCACCTAGGTAAGGTAAATGAACATTTGCATAAGCTATTTGATTTATTTTCCTTACATTTATTTGTATAGTGCTTTCTACAGAAGTTGATGTCATAACATGAAATGAAGATCCAGTCAACGTCAGGAAAAATATCTGGAGACCATGAAAAAAAACACTGAGAAGAAACAATACTCAGATGGAAAAACTTTCAAAGATGAGGAGGAACAACTGAAATGAACCAAGATTCAAAAGGACAAACTTCCTAAGAGGTCAGGGAAAATACTGAGAGTAAACCAAGGCTTAAAAGGAGAAGAGGGAATCACTGAGCAGAACCAAGACTCAAAAGATGAAACTTCCTAAAAGGATGAGGAGGAACTACTAAGAAGAACCAACACTCAAAAGGGGAAAGTTCCTAAGTGCATAAAGAGGAAATACTTACATTTACAGCATTTGGCAGACGCTTATCCAGAGCGACTTACAACATGATCATTTTACACAGGTAGGCAAAGGTAGTGTTAGGAGGCTTGCCCAAGGACTCTTATTGGTATAGGTTGATAGGGTGCTTGCCCAGGCAGGGATTGAACTCCAGTCTACAGCATAAAAGGCAGAGGTGTTACTCACCACACTATACACTGTGAGATAACAACACTCAAAAGAAGAAACTTCCTAACATTATGAGGAGGAACCACTGAGAGGAACCAAGAATCAAAATATGAAGCTTTCTAAAAGGATAAGGAGGAACTACTTAGACGGACCAATACTCAAAAGGAGAAACCTCCTAACATTATGAGGAGGAACCACTGAAAGGAACCAATACTCAAAAGGAGAAACTTTCTAAGAGCATGAGAAATAACCACTGAGAGGAATTAAGATTCAAAAGATTAAACTTTCTAAAAGCATAAGGAGGAACCACGAAGATGAACCAAGACTCAGAAGGAGAAATGAGGTAGAACCACTGAGAGACACCAAGAATCAAAAGGAGGCCGGTACCAAAGGGATTGCTGATATTAGTTGAGTCCAGTCATCCACCTATCTTTGCTATGTTTCCTGTGCTACTAGCTGCCACACAACCCTGAAGCATACCAGATCCACCCCTATGCCTAACAGTTGGCAAGGTGTTCTTTTCATCAGATGCTGCTCCTTTTTTCCAAAAATGCCTCCAGCTTACCGGGATGTTGTTCTGCTTACTTCAAACATTGACTTTTGTTATGAGGTTGCAGGTAAGGTTTTCTTCTGAAGACAATTCCATGCAGAATATATTTTTTCAAGCAATGCTGCAAAGTAGAATGGTGTCCCACCACTCTTGTGTCAGATAAACCTTCCTGCAGGTTCCTTGCAGTCATGTAGAGAATTTGCTTTGCCTTTATGAGCAGATCTATCTGAGAGTTTTCTTGGTCTTCCAGATCTTGTCATGACCGTCACCGTTCCCCTTATTGACTTTTCAGACGGTGGAAAATGCAAGCTGGAAGGACCTTGATATCTTTTTATAGTCTACCTCTTCTTCTTTGAAGGAATCAATTAACTTAATTTTCAGATACTCAGCCAGCTGCTTCTAAGCAGCTAAGGACCTGTGGCGATTAAGTGTTGGCAAGAGATACTAAAAGTCAGAGAATTTATTGCATTCTGGAATTATCATCAGCTGACAATTCCTAATGACATGCCTAATTAGTCTTAATGAGTCAATTAAGGATTAACAAGACAATTAAGACCTAGGGCTTTACAATTGGAAGGGTATCTAGACTTTTAGACAAGAGATAATTCCTATTTTATACTTTTCTGTTTTTAAGTTTAACATTTATAGAAAAAATATGTTTTACTAAAATCACTTAAAAAAAAAACATTTTGTAAACTGGCCAAAGATTTTCATACAACTATACATACAGAATCACACACACACACACACACACATATATATATATATATATATATATATATATATATATATATACACACACACACACACACACACACATACACTGCTCAAAAAAATAAAGGGAACACTTAAACAACACAATATAACTCCAAGAAAAATCAAACTTCTGTGCAATCAAACTGTCCACTTAGGGAACAACACTGATTGACAATCAATTTCACTGCTGTTGTGCAAATGGAATAGACAACAGGTGGAAATTATTGGCGATTAGCCAGACACACTCAATAAAGGAGTGGTTCTGCAGGTGGGGACCACAGACCACTTCTCAGTACCTTTCTGCTTTCTGGCTGATGTTTTGGTCACTTTTGAGTGTTGGTGGTGCTTTCACACTCGTGGTAGCATGAGACTCTACAACCCACACAAGTGGCTCAGGTAGTGCAGCTCATCCAGGATGGCACATCAATGCGAGCTGTGGCAAGAAGGTTTGCTGTGTCTGTCAGCGTAGTGTCCAGAGGCTGGAGGCACTACCAGGAGACAGGCCAGTACACCAGGAGACGTGGAGGAGACCGTAGGAGGCCCAGCAGCAGGACCGCTACCTCTGCCTTTGTGCAAGGAGGATTAGGAGGATTGCACAAACGGTTAGAAACCGACTCCATGAGGATGGTATGAGGGCGTCCACCGATGGGGGTTGTACTCACAGCCCAATACCGTGCAGGACGCTTGGCATTTGCCAGAGAACACCAGGATTGGCAAATTCGCCACTGGTGCCCTTGTGCTCTTCACAGATGAAAGCAGGTTTACACTGAGCACATGTGACAGATGTGACAGTCTGGAGATGCCGTGGAGAGCGATCTGCTGCCTGCAACATCCTTCAGCATGACTGGTTTGGCAGTGGGTCAGTAATGGTGTGGGTGGCATTTCTTTGGAGGGCCGCACAGCCCTCCATGTGCTCACCAGAGGTAGCCTGAATGCCATTAGGTACGGAGATGAGATCCTCAGACCCCTTGTGAGACCATATGCTGGTGCGGTTGGCCCTGGGTTCCTCCTAATGCAGGACAATACTGAGCCTCATTTTGACTTGTTTTAAGGACATCACATCAAAGTTGGATCAGCCTGTCGTGTGTTTTTCCACTTTAATTTTGTGTGTGACTCCAAATCCAGGCCTCCATTCGTTAATAAATTTGATTTCCATTGATGATTTTTGTGTGATTTTGTTGTCGGCACATTCAACATTGTACAGAACAAAGTATTCAATGAGAATATTTAATTCATTCAGATCTAGGATGTGTTATTTGAGTGTTCCCTTTATTTTTTTGAGCAATGTATATATGTATATATATACATAAGAAAATGGAGAGAAAGAAGTTCAAGTGAATGTAAAGCAGGGCAACAGCTTTCAGAAACAGCTTCCAGAAGTTCATGCTGGAGCTGCCAATCATGAAGCTCATTACAAGTCATGACAGTCCGAGAGGGATGTGTTGGTGGACAACTCATTAAAGTCTCTGGAGCATCCAAGTGGGGCTTTTTCATCCCAGCAGGATGGTGAATGGCACATGGAACACAGAAATGGCTCCAAAGTGGTTTAGCAAGTCCTGAGGGTAGGAATCAACATAAGTTATCGTTCAGGTGGCCTAAATCTGTGGATCTCAGGGTCCCCAAAGTTGTCCATGTTTTTCCTCTTTCCCAATGTGTTGCAGGGTGAGCTGAAACAAAATTTGGACTGTCTGGGGGACCAGTTTGAGGGGCACCAGTATTGAGCTCCCCTACAGAACTGCAGGGGAACTTCTTAGTATATCCAGCTTCTAGGAAATGTTTGAGTTGTATTATATTGAAAAACACAATATGTGATATTGTGTTTTTTTTGTATAAATAAATGTAAGTTCTGTACATTTACGTAAATTTGATGTCTGCTTTGGAACACATTCCAAAAATGTTGAGAAACCATGTTATTTCACTTTTCATTTTAATAATACTTGATAATCATTTGGGAACTAAAGACATCAATGGATCCAATTTCAAAAGCAGAATTTTTGCCATTCTTCAGTTATACAAGCTATACACCACTTTATTATTGTATTCATAATGCACCACACTTTTTTCAATGGCAAACATGTCTAGGCTGCAGGCACGTCAGTCTACCACCCACACTCTTTGATCTGTTGTAATGTGTGTTGTAATGTGTATAATGTTCCTTGGTATATCATAGTGAAATAAGTGAGAGCATCCCTGAAAAAGACATCATCTAGAAGGCAGCATATGTTGCTCCAAAGTAATTTTTGATAACATTATGCATGCTAGAGGGTAATATACCATGCGATCGCTTGGTGGCTAGGCTCAACCAATCCTTGCTCATAAAGGATTATCCCTAGTTAAAAAAGTTTTTGAACATTTCACAATGTTACTTAAGGTACTGAAGCACATTTAAACTAATGTATATTTAATTGTCATCAAATTAAATGTATTATTATGGAATATATCTTAAAGAAATTACTTTTAAAGTATTCTTTAATACATATTAGCTGCAATTTGAATCAAACTAACTAGCAATCAAATATTAGTCTCAGTACACCTAAAAGTTTACATTTAAAATATGTTTCACGTGTAATGAAATTTACATAGGACTAACTTGATTCAAGATAAGAACAGAAAAGCACTTGTAGACATAAAAGATGTATTTATACCATTAGATATACTTAAATATAATCTGTCATGTTAAAGTGTATACTTCATTATATTTTCTAAAAGTACACTTACACTTACGTCTCATTTGTTGAATGTATTTAACGTTAGAATATTTTGTTAAAACACACTTAAGTGCCTTTTATTTGCAATATATCTTGATACGTAGCTCTGAAGTGTATCAGTACACCCAGCAGTATATTGCTGTTTTCGGAAGAAAATCTCCATAATACTAACTTTACAGGAGAAGGAAAAAACCTGCTTCACTTTTAGTGTAAGTCAAAGGAACCAGATGTGTTTTCCAAGTAATTCTGAGTCATTTCTTTTGGTTCATTCATCATGAAATTTACACACATTGTAAAGGGTAACAGGTATTTTCATATTTTGTCAAAAACTGAAAAACTGTTTTCTTCCGACAACAGCGATATTTTATATGTGTAATTTATAATTTGGTTTTGCTAACTTATCATTTTTTGTGTTTCAAACAGCACTACATGCTTTCAATATATTTAATTGCAGCTTGATTACAATTTTAATACACTTAAGATGCAAACTATAAAAGTCTAAACATTAGAAACATGTGCTTTTTAAATTAAACAAATTAATAAAACACACTTAAATGCATTTGTCTTTCGCAAAGGTGCTCCAAACCTCTGATTATACTATACATGATAAGATGTTGAATGGTTAACATCTATGATGGGTTTCCAAACAAATTAGGCCTAATTTCTAGCAGAGACCGCCCAGCAGTGGAGATGTAACCTAAGTCAAACATTCTCTGCTCCAACCAGCATTAACAGAACTGGTAATGTGGGGGTGACATCTGCTGTAGAGGGTGTCGCCAATCACTCTGCACACACTTCTACACATTGGCAATCAGAGAAAACAGAAAGGCAGAATAATTTAGCGAGGGTTACACAAGCCAGGCAAAGCAAATGAGAGATTTTATTGGGGAGGCAGTAGTGGTCTTGGAGGGGTGTGAAAGGTTCAGTAATTGCCTGATGAAATCCATACCGTATTCATTAAGCCAGGATCATTACTTTTCATTTGAATTCCCAAAAGGCGTCTGAAGTCTGCGGGGTGGGTGAGGCGGAGGGCAGCAGACATGGAGCGGGTGAGAGGAAAATAATTTGCTTTATGTCTCCACAATCTGGAAACTTATGGGTCAATCTGAAAATGTGTTGGTTTTCTCAGAGGTGGAGCTCCACGGTGCTTCTGGCTTTTAGCAGGCTGCAAATATAGACAGCTGTGATGATGTGAGTCTCAAAAAAAAATGACAGTCCCAGTCGATCAGCCAAGACATGTTTGGTGTCTGAAGTGTGCTTCTTTAGTTTTGTGCTGGAGCTACGAGGCTAATGAAGCTAGCCAGTAATGTAGCTAGTAGAGCTGTCAAAGCAATATTCAGCATTTGAATATTCATTGAATCCAATGAAAAAATGCAGATTTTAATAAAGAAATGTAAAAATCTAATGAGTAAAGCTACATCTGCTGCAATAACATTACCTCAAACAACGACTACCAAATAGAGGCAAGTACTGACAATCAATCAAAACAATGATTTATTTTGGCTTTAATTGAAATCGTATGGGGTTCTGCATTCGACACTTGCAAACATCCAGACATTTTTAGCAGCTCAGTCATTGTGAACAATGCATTTATTTTATAAAGGAATGGGAATAATGCTACTGGGCAAAAAAGGTTGTCGTGTGAGGTAACCAGCATTTCAAATGGTCAGTATAGCTGGTTATTGGGTTTTTACTTGGTTGCTTCTTAGCTAACCTCTTATTTTCCAGGGTATATTTTAGTTTGTCCATCTGAATTTACATATGACCAAATCATGAGTTAAATTCTTCAGTAACTATGTGAAATAAAGGCAATTTTTATTTGATTTTTTTTGTGAAAACTCTCCTCAGATTAACAGAAAATGTGTTTTATGATCACACATATCGCTATATGCTTTCAATTCACTGCTGAAAGCCATACATCTTAGATGCTCTTTGTATTATTTTAGTAAAATAATTTTTACAGAGCAGATCACTGAAGAGACGCCATCTGTTTATAGTTCAGTATTCAGAGTATAGTTATTATAGTTAGTCAGTATAGTTCAGCTGGACTAGAGTTCAGCTTCTTTTATTATAAGAGTTTAAAATTACATTACCCATGTATTTGACTGGAAAGAAGACAGTTACAGCCTCATACGACACCCACCTTTTAAATGTAGCTTTTGAAATATGAAAGTTACGAAGAATATGACGAAGTGCGTTTTGGAACCACTGGTGGTTCCAAGGAGTTTAAAAGATTAGCTAACTTTGGGTTTGCATGAGGCAAAGACAAGGGGTTTAGGCTAACACTAAGATTAGCTGACAAGCTGATTAGCCAACTAGTTTAACCATTTGAAGGTCATAATCATGTAATATTTAGAAAGTAGCAAAGTTAGCTGCTAGCTACATATAGCTAGTGCAGCCACCCATGCTAGTTATAGACTTTTACTTTCGCTACAGTCCTTGTGCTTTCAGACAAGCCACTCTCTTTAGCTTATATTGACTGTGGGGATACCAACGTTGTGGGGATTTTATAGAAATATTCTTCTTATAGATACGTCAAAAACCATCTATTTCCCATTTTTGATGACCATCTTGCAAGAAGCGACCCTCAGATGGAGAATCACTACTTTAATCTACCTGTGCTTTGGTTGCTTGATAATTTATGCTGAACTTTGTATCTTCTTGGTTATTTTCTTCACAAAATAATGCACCACTGTTAAAATCACTAACATAAAATTGA
Source organism: Pygocentrus nattereri (assembly GCF_015220715.1). Classification (NCBI taxonomy): domain Eukaryota; kingdom Metazoa; phylum Chordata; class Actinopteri; order Characiformes; family Serrasalmidae; genus Pygocentrus; species Pygocentrus nattereri. Next base: position 8,099,737 of record NC_051228.1, read on the forward strand.
AATGTATTTGAATATTTGACCAACAAATGAGGAAAAATTGGACTTTGAGTTCTGATCCCATCTGACAGTCCAAATAACTGGCTAGTCCTATGCTAATTTGCACGCCTAAATCATCTCTCACTTGCCTTAAACCATTTTGCTAGCTGTTAGCTGAGCCGTTTTTTGATACATTTCTAGTTGCTGCAACTCAAAGTTCATAATTTGTCACAGCTAGCAATGTAGCCAGTCATTCGATTGAAGTTTATCTGAGATTATTGAGCAACCTGATGCAGTTTTAAGCATGCACAACGCTATTTAGTGGGGTACAAGCAGAACTGCTTGATAGCTACATTAGCATCATAGCTACCGTGCAAAACCACGGTAGCTATGAAAAAAAGAAGCTAATTTTGGGCACCAAACATCTTGGCTGATTGACGATATTTGTGGAAAGTGGAAAATTGTACAATCTGAGTATGAATCACTGCTTTAACATGCAAAAGTGATCAAAATGAAGTTGGTCACTGGAAGTGAAATTACCACAATAGCCCATGTGTGAACACACACACACACACACACACACACACACACACACACTCACACACACACTCACACAGCTTATGCTCCCCCATCTGCCACGGCTTTAATCAGCCACTGTAATGATAATTTTGCTCTTTGCATTAGAGTCATTAAAACACGGCTAACTGGGCCGAACATTCCCACCAGTCATCCAGACTGCATCCATCTTCATCAGGGCCACTGACAGGCCTGCATTAATCAAGCCGACCGCTGGGGATGACAGAGGGGAGTAATAAGACGCCAATCAATTCCTATTAGTTTTGCATTTCTCCAAGTGAAAGATGAGGCAACCACTGCTGGACTCACACAGCTCCACACCTCATGGGACAAATTTGGAGCAGGTCAAATTCGAGGAAGATGTTTGATTAAATGCTGAGGAGAGGAAAGGTTTTTAGACTCTCAGATCTGGAGTTATTTCCAAACTGGCTTGATATTTCAACAGCAAATTCAATTTAATAATTCATGCCTTCTGTCTGATAAGCCAATGTAAATGTTTCCAAACCACCAAATGCCAGGTCTTTACACACAGCAGTATCTGCTGCCACGTATGTTATTCATTACTCTCCAAACGTGAGCTTTTTTAGACCTCTATATCATTTCTCATTTGATTTTAAAGAAATTTGCTTAGAATTTCAGAGCAGGTGCTAGTAAGAAATCTGAGAATTGAACCAGAAATGCAGTGCTGCCCTCCACTGGTGAGCTGAAGCCCTCACTGTGTGAAATGGGGCTAGTGTTCACTCAGATGTGGGGTTGCCAGATTCACAAAGTCAGGGCCTGGGGGAGGGGAGATGGGGGGCTTCAATTAAGAAATCAGTAATTCTTTTGCACATGCCCCCATCTTTTTTTGCAAAGTTTAACAACCGTCCTTGGTGTATTTAGTTTTTATTTCACTTTTTCTTTGTATATAATAAACAGTACAAGTAAACTACTAAATAACTTGTGAATAAAAAAGGCTCCTGTTTGTTGTGGCATCGTGTAACCCAAATAAAATCTGGGCAAACTAAGGTTTATTACCTGTTTTATGTAGTGCATATCTAATTTCTTTATGAAAGCAGCTGTAATTCAGAAATAATAGGTTAAAGCATCTTTTTTTAACTGAAACCCATCATAATTTAGTGTATATTAACCATAACCTGATAGTGCTGGCAAAGACTATTCAGCCATAGACACTGTTTATTTTCTTCACATCATACTGAGTTTCCCACAGTCAAACTAAGGATAGGTTTCTAACGGTAGTCACTGATGGATTTAACCCTCATTTTGTGATCACTGTGATCTGTTTCTAACAGTATTTCACTGGTTTTTATTGATCTATTTCTCACTGTACTGTGATAGGCCTCCAGCAGGACAACTGGTTATCTAAATACCCCTGTCCAGTGACAGACTCGTTTCTTTTTACTATATTCGTTATTGTATATTGACTGTCAAATCTTATTCTTTATTGTTTATTGTATTTTTGCTCAGCTATACAATGTCAACCAGAGGAGGATGGGTCCCCCCTTTGAGTCTTGGTTCTCATATGGAGTTTTTCTTGCCACTGCCACTTGTTTATTAGGGGCTTGGGCCTGGATTTTCTCTTAGGCTGCTTTGAGACAGTGGCTGTTGTAAAAAAAAGTCATAAAGCCAACTCAGTTAATAAACTTTACATATGTGCACAGAAGCTGTGGTCTTAACCATACACTGTACATCAGAGTACAAAACCCTACCCAAAAGGCCTGTGCTGTCAAGTTTTTCCCCACTGCATTCTGTTTGGCTGCTGGCAGGTCCGTGTGTATGAACTTCCTTGCAGAGTCTGACGGCTAACAAACTTTTGCTGCCACTATACACCGCAGTGCATACAGCTGCTGAACTGAAAAAAGTTTGTGATGTTTATGCCTTTGATAGTCAATACTTTGAAGTATTTTGAAGCATTGTCCCAAGACATCACACTAAAACAGTGGTCTGTGGTCAGTTCTTTTACATCAGTCAAACGGCCCTTTCCTCTCAAAGTAGGCTTTATATTTAGGGTCAATATGCCCCAGACATAAGCAGAATCCCAGCCTATGAGAGTAGCACTTTGACATCAACAATATGCTGCCAAAATGATGTTATTGGTTGTACTCGTTTCTAAAAACGTGCTAATTTGCTTATCTACAGTGGCCAAATCCAGAAAATAAGCATAATACACTCCAATAAATGTTAAATTAATAAACAGATTATAACTCACAGTTGAATATCCTCCTCTCTGCAATGCTGGCTTAAGAGCTGTAAACAAACTTGTCTACTTCTATTGGTTCTCAATTGTTTGTCAAAGAATTTTCAGCAAGAGGCTGCAGCTGAGTCTGCATTGAAGGCCACAGTGAAGGCGTACAGGAAGTGAGCTCTTCTCTGACCTTCAAAAACGATAAATGGGGCACATTACAGCCTCAAAGGCTCTCGCAGTTGAGGACTAGAGAGTCTGGTAAGTAAGGATACAAGACAGTCATTCATGAGCACCATAACATTAAAACCACCTCCTTGTATCTACGCTCACTTTGTAGTCCCACAATTACAGACTGTAGTCCACCTGTTATTTCACCATTCACCCTGTTCTTCAAAGGTTAGGACCCCCACAGGACTGCCCACAGAGCAGGTACTATTTGGGTGGTGGATCATTCTCAGCACTGCAGTAACACTGACATGGTGGTGATGTGTTAGTGTGTGTTATGCTGGCACAAGTGGATCAGACACAGCAGTGCTGCTGGAGTTTTTAAACACTGTGTCCACTCACTGTCCACTCTATTAGACACTCCTACCTTGTCAGTCCACCTTGTAGATGTAAAGTCAGAGATGATAGCTCATATGTTGCTGCAGTTTGTATTGGTCATCCTCTAGTCCTTCATCAGTGGTCATAGGATGCTGCCCACAGGATGCTGTTGGCTGGATATTTTTGGTTGGTGGACTATTCTCAGTCTAGCAGTGACACTGAGATAGTCAAACACTCCAGCAGCTTCTGTGTCTGATCCACTCAGATCATTCTGTGACAGACAGACGTACAGTGGCACACATATTTATCCCACTGACTTAAATAGGCAGAGCTGTCACTACTGAAACAGATATTTTCAGCAGCATTTTTATTGAGAGGCATTGTCCCAAATCCTCACCCCTAAATTTTAGCTTGTGAAAATAACACTATGTTGTTTTTGAACAGGTCTGTCTTTTAAAGATTTGACTTCTTTTATAGTGAAGTTGAAAGATTCAGATTAAAAAATGATGCTGTACGTTTTCATGTTTCCACCGAAACACAAAGAGTTGTAATCCACAGGCCTTATTTTAGCCACACCCCTACATTTTAGAGCAGGAAGTGAGACTTCATCCCTGTCCCTCATGGCCACATGGTGAGAAGTTAGATCCCACTGTTTTGAAATAAGTGTGTCCCAAAGTCTGAAAATCAACATGGAACATTACGAGCTGTGACCACCAAAACACAGATGTTCTGCAGTTTTTGTGTTTTAATGAAAATATTCTGATTTTATTTGAATATTTCTGTTCCACCTTAAAAGGTGTAGCAGTTAAGATTACTTTCAACACTGCAGCTCCTTGTTCAAATTTTCCTGTTCCACCTTAAAAAGTGGTCACAGTCTGGGGAGGGCAAAACAAAGCGTAACTTGCACGTGTGGCTGGACTGGCTATGAAAATAAAAAGCTCAGATCACACACACACACACACACACACACACACACACACACACACACACACACACACACACACTCACACACTCACACACTCACACACACACACACACACACACACACACACACACACATCCTCTAAGCCGCTTATCCTTCTGGGTCATGGGGGGAGCTGGAGCCTATCCCAGCAGTTATTGAGTGGAAGGCAGGATACACCCTGGACAGGCCGCCAGTCCATCGCAGGGCAGACAGACAGACACATTCACACACACAAACTCACACACGGGAAACCTCTGAAGACAAAAGGAGAACATGCAAACTCCACACAGAAAGGGCCCTGGTCGCCCAGCTGGGGAATCAAACCCAGACCCTTCTTGCTGTGAGGCAACAGCGCTGCCTACACCATGCCACCCATGATGATGATAATGGTGAAATAATTAAAAATCAGAAAAAACTAATTAAAAGGCTTGATGGCGAGCCTGGTGTACATGGTTCTTTGAAGAATCTTTTGAAAATGGTTCTGCACAGCACCACAGAGGTCTGATATTATCAGTCAAGCCAAAGAACAACAAAACTGACAAGGTGATCATCCCTGTTTGAAGGCATTGTGAATCATGAAAGAAAAGGTCATAACTCAGAAAGCCTTGAAATCATCACTGATTCATTATTGTTCATTTAATTGTTTTACATTTTTTACATTCATTACCTGGTTTGGGTATATTATATGCATATTAAAAACTTTAAACAATACAGAGTCTGAGTGGTGACTCCCTGTGGATGCAGTAGAAATATGCACTTATTTACCAATAGATGGTGCTAGAAATTTCTTGCAATACTAGGAAGGAAGGAAGGAAGGAAGGAAGGAAGGAAGGAAGATCAATAACTCTGGTTCCTCTGTGTATGAACCATTCAGCTGAATTAGTTTAAACTGCAGTCCCACAGCAAAAATAACTAACTAAACTAAACTAAAAATTAAAAAGCAATTATGTATTCAGACCAGTGGTGGACAGCAACAAAGTAAATGTAATTAGTTTCTGTACTTAAGTAGTTTTTTCGTGTATCTGTACTGAAATATTTCCATTTTGGGCGACTTTTTACTTTCACTCCACTACATTTCAAAGTCAGATATCTTACTTTTTACTCCTCTACATGCAAAATCTGTTGTTCCTTTTGGTTTATGTGTGTATAAAAACATAACATGCCAAAATGAAAGAAAAGTGAAGCAAGAGCACCAATCAGGGCACAGCAGTCACTTTGTTTTGAGCGTGTTTTTACCTGTTGGACACCGACCCAGTATACAGTTCAACGTCAGTTCAGCAGCGTAAAATTCAACATAAGTCTATTCAACATAAACTATGGAACTAACCTAACTTTTGTGTAAATAGACCACAATATAGAAATATGTACAAAATGAAATGGTGTTTGTAGAAATTCAGAAAAAAGCCGCGTCAGTCTCGACTGCATATGTGGACATATTTCTATATTGAGCTCTAGGTTAGTTCATCATTTATGTTGAACAGACTCTCCCAAAGTTTTACGCTGCTGCGCTGACGTTGAACCGTGTGCTGCACTGGGTCGGTCTGACCAACAGGTCAAAACCAGCTCTAAACAAAGTGACCGCTGTGCCCTGATTGATGAGTTTACTTAACACTTCTTTTGTTTTGACGTTACATTTTTATGCACACAACAGCCAAAAGGAACAACAGATTTCTCAAAATGTAGTGGAGTGAAAGTAAAAAGTCGTCCAAAATGTAAAAACTTCAGTAAAGTACAGATACACGAAAAAACTACTTAAGTACAGTAACCAATTACATTTACTTCGTTACTGTCCACCACTGATGAACCAAGGCCTACAGATCAACATAGTAAAGGAGCTCATCTGTGATCCTGAGTTTAAAGCCAGTTTTTATTCAACTTAAACTTGGAACTAAGTTGTAAATAAATCTGAAACTGAAACTTTGCTTGTGTGTAAAAAGTGATTTCAGAGCCACTCGGTTCTCCCTGATGGAAACTGTTTACCTTCAGTGTTTTGTGCTTCTGATCATTTTAATAGACGTCAGCGTCACTAATTAATGACGTTCTATTAAAAGACTGGTTTACCAAGAGAGACGCTGGAGGACTTTCACCTGAAATGAGTTCATGAAGCGAGTCTTATTGTAAAAATGATAACAGGACATCAGAGCCAGAATTACTCTTTTAGTACTTTTACTTTTGATACTTAAGTACATTTGAAGGCAAATACTTTAGTACTTTTATTCAAGTGGAGGTCTAAAGGGAGGAACGTCTACTTTTACTGGAGTAATATTTTATCTCGGGTATCTCTACTTTAACTCAAGTACATGATTTGTGTGTACTTCGTCCACCTCTGATTCAGAACATACATATTTACAATCTCATAATGGTGTATTCTATACATACCCAAGGCATTAACTGAGATAGTAAGCTAAACATATAGACAATCATCATTCATAGGGTAGATAAATGGTAGGGAGGTGTCCGTCCCAAATCTTAACCCCTAAATTTCCAGTTGTGAAAATAATACTGTTTTGCTTTTTTTTAAAAATAATCATTTAAAAAAATAATTAAGTGAATATAAAAATTTAGATTTATCATGGGTTTCATTTTTAAATAAAAAAACTTTATTCAAAAAATGCTGTCCCACATTTTCATGCCACTACCGAAACACAGACTTTTAGACTGTTGGTGGAGCCTTATTTTAGCCACTGCCCTGTATTTTAGAGCAGGAAGTGAGATTGCACTCCTGTCCCTCAAGGCCACTTGTGAGCAGTTAGATCCCGTTGTTTTGAAGTAAATGTGTCCCAAAGTCTGAAAATCAGTGTGAAACATTAAGAACTGTCACTACCGATTATTTAACGTGTTTTAATAAAAATGATGATTGCGTAACTCTTCAGAGCTGTGCTTGCTAGTCATGTTGGCCTAGTGAGTAGAACGTAGTGAGTAGAATTTGAGTTACACTCAAAATTTGCTAAAATTGTCAGTACAGAAACAAACATTGGATAAGGTTTCAGTACTAATGTTAGTCACAAAACGGAAGGTTGAGTAATTTATTTTCAAAAAATGTACTTAATTAACATACAGAGCCACTCAAAGCAAGAGAATTTAGCCTAAACTTCAAAGTATATTTTCACCTTGATTTACATTTGGCAGAATGTCCAAATACATCAAGGACGTCATTTCAAAGTGCAATTCACATCACTTTCAAGATTTTTTTAATGATATACATTATTGATTAATAGTTCTTTTATTACAGTAATAAATGTGTTTTCCATTCTAGATCAGCTGTTATTCTTTTCAAAAAGGTATTCTATCCAAAATTGCGGCATGTATCTTAATAAAACCTTCAAAAATGTATTTTAGATCATTTAGTAACAAATATAGTGTTATAAAAAACATTTTGAGCACATCATTTACTCATCTTCTTCATTTATGCCCTGATTTCTCTTTCCAGTCCTCAGTCCACCACAAAGACTGCCCACACTGCACCCCCAAGACAAAAAGTGAACTTTCTGAACATGCAGAACCTCCCTCAGTGTCCACTAGGTGGAGCCATAGCTTCTATTTTACTCTTATTGTGCGGCTGCTAGTTTACCTTAGAGACAGAGGCTGGCTGGATTCCAGTTGTTTCATTTAGGAAGGGTCATTTTCCATTTCTTTTCCTTTACAGTGGAGCAGAGAGGGCTTAGTCACTGCTCCCTTTCTCCAGTTGTGGCTGGATGTGAATGTGAAGAGCAGAGGGTCTGCAGAAACTGTAGAAACCTTAGCAGCCTGTGAAAAAAACAGCACCATCATAAGTTTTGCTTATAATATAGTCCATTAGCCCTTTGTACCATTTGTCTTTGTTATGTAATGTACTGTTGGCCGTCGGTTTTATTGCTGACCCAAATTGCCATGTAACTTCACACTAATTGGGCCCTTTTTGCAGATGACAGTGTTCCACCTCCACTGCATACTAACACCTTAATTGTGCCGCCACACCTGTCTGGCTTTCATAGATTTGACACGCATTGAAGACATCTGTGAGACGTGCTCCAGAAAAATAACTCCTGGACGTGGTTTTTCTCTTCTCTTCTCTCAGATGTTTGACATGGGAAACCGTCACTTGCAAGAACTTCTCAGGATTTTTTAAGGCTAGATTTGAGAAAGTCTAATCGTTTGAGGTCCAGGGCTGCTGGTTGAAATAGTTTAGCAATTTCCTCAGAAGTTAGGAGTTGTTTTAAGTACATCAGCTTGCAGCCTGAAGCTCGTCTCTCTCACAGAAAGTTAAAAAGTGAGAAATTTTTAGGCTGTTCTTAAAAATAAGACAATGAATCTAAATTTCAACCACGTGAATCATTTCTGGATGTTGATCCATCAGGAAATCATAAAAGGGTTCCACAATGTAAAGAGCAGCTACTGTTCTCAAACACTAAAACAGCAATGTAATTATAGATGTTCATGGAGAAAAAGACTTCACTTACCTATGACATGCATTGAATAACGTATTTTAAAAGTAATACTTAAGCCTTAATCATACCGCTTTTGTCAGTATTCACAAGTTGACAAGACATTTTATGAAGCACATGATATCGTGCTGACGTAAAGGCCCTTTAAGTGAGAAACACTTCACTAAAGCATTCATAAGCCTACATGACAACTACATAACCTTTCATGATGACTGACACAAGCGTATATGGATCATTCTGCCAAGCTGGTTTAAAATCATCACTGAAACCAGATTTAACTGACTTGAGTTTTGAGTAACTGTGTACCTCAAGTTTGTTTATTCTGTATAAACATATGACTGAACATTCAATTCTGTCACTACTGAAACAAGCATAGCACTACCAAAACCTTACTAAATGTTTCAGTAGTGACAATTTTAGCTGATTTTGAGAAGAACTCAAAAACACTAGTCAGTACATGACTAGCAAATGCAGCTATAAACAGTTGTACACATAAAATCATCATTTTTCACTGAAACACAGAAAACTTTTGCAGAAAATGTTTCACTAGTGACAATTTGTAAAGTTTCACACTGATTTTCAGACTTTGGGACACAATTTACTTCAAAGCGATAAGATCTAACTTCTCACTGTGGCCATGAGGGACAGGGATGCAGTCTCACATCCTGCTCTAAAATACAGTGGCGTGGCTAGAATTGGGCTCCACCTATGGACTAAAACTGTTTGTGCTTCGTAGTGACATGAAAACATAGGACAGCATTTTTGAATGCAAGGTTTTAAAGTATCATAAATCTCCACAATCCCCTCCCAACAAAACGTACCCAACAAATGATGACTTGGTATATATTTAGCTTATTACTCTCTCATTTAATGTCTTGGGTTTAAATAGATACATAATCCTTGTAAATATTAAAGTCTGAACATTTGATTGTTCTTTTCTTAAATAATGTTAGCACATTTTGAACTAATTTGGTAGAATATTCTATATAGAACTATTGCCTTTGCTAAGGAAACTTTAAAGAACCTTTTTTTAAGAGTGTATAGCATCCAAATACATAGCAATGTCAAACACTACAGCATGGCACTTTAGTGAGGGCTTCTCATTATACAACTTTAAGAGTACATGTTGTTCTAGAGGCCGATTAGCTCTTCTGAACGTGCAAATATATGTGCAAATCTGCTGGACAATTTGGCGGCGCAGGTCGGCGAGTCCTCACGCCTTGTCCGTGACTGTTTGCACTTAAAGCGTAGGCGGCTCTTTCAATTAAGACACGTTCCTTCGTCTCCAGCTGCCTTCCGCCCTGCTGTCCCAGGCGTGTATAAATGTTGGCCTTGTCTTTGGGAGCAGAGACGTTCGGCCTAATGCGCCACTGTCAGCTCCTGCGAACTGAGAGGCTCTGTCTAAAGAGCCCGAAGAGCCCTCCCTATGTTATGAAAGGCGTTTCTGTGCATCTGGAGCTAGGGGGCCAAGCATCAGTGAGCATCTGAAGGACAGAGACTTTGGGCAGCTGAGCTGTTCTCCAGCTCCGACGTGTTGCTTACACGGGGCCAGGGGCGCAGCCAGCTGTGGCCGCCATCATTGTTATGGGAGTCTCAATCATTGCGGAAAGGGGGGAGAGAGAGAGAGAGAAAAGGGAGGGGTGCAAGTGGGTGAATAAATCAATACATCATCTACGGCCTTGCCGTCTGAGGTGCGCGTAGTGGAGGTGAATTGAAATCAATAGCTGTTTAATCAAGCCTCTCTCGCTCCTCTTTTCAGGCTTTTGTGTACAAATGCACAATGAGAGCTCGTCCCAGGCGAGCAGGTAAGACTCAAAGGCGCTTTCCTTTATTCTAATCTAGAGGCTCTTGAACGCTCGTCCCATCTAACGGCGGAGTCGTTTAAACCAGTTTACATAAGATGACAAGCCCACGCTCCATAATGCCCATGTGTCACAGCATCTGCATTTGCAAGTGGTAGCCCACATACATCTGCGAAACAATATGTTGGAATGATATTGTTATCATAGTAAGTTACATCACAAGCTTTTCTAAGCAAATTGTACGTCCACTGCACTAAGCAAATGCTGCACTGTTTGTTCCACCTTCCACGTCACCTACCATCTTGAAAATGTCTGTCATGATAATACAGTGCTGTGTATCGCTATCATTTTCCAGGTGGTTGCTAATGTGTTACTAGGCAGTTGCTATGGTATCCCAGGTGGTTGCTAAGGTGTTGCTAGGCCGTTTTAGGGTATCCCAAGTGGTTGTTAAGGTGTTGCTAGGCCATCACTATCATATCCCAGCTGGTTGCTAATGTGTTGCTAGGCAGTAGCTACGGTATCCCAGGTGGTTGCACAGGCTTTGCTAGGCCATCGCTATCATATCCCAGGCGGTTGCTAATGTGTTGCTAGGCCATGGCTCTGGTATGCCAGGTGGTTGCTAAGGTGTTGCTAGGCCATAGCAATGGTGTTTCTAGGCCACTGCTCTGCTATCCCTATAGGTTGCTAAGTTGTTATTAATACATTGCTATGTTATCCCAGGTGGTTGTTAATATATGTGTATGTATGTGTGTTTGTGAGTCTGTAATAAGTGTCTATGAGGGTCAGTGTGACATTGGTGTGACATCATTTGCAGCAGTTAGATTTGAATTTTCTCAACATTCCATGAAAAGCATGTTTGTAGTAGGTCCCAAAAGCACAAACACAGAATTCCTATATAGCAGTGGTCACCAGCCCTGGTCCTGGAGATCTACCTTCCTGCAGAGTCCAGTTCCAACCACAATCTGCCACACCAGCTCCACCTAGTTAACTTGTTCAGAAGCCCCTGATTGGCTGATCAGATGCATTAGCGTTAGGTGGGTATGTTAGATGACAGGTCTCCAGGAGAAGGGTTGGTGACCACTGCTGTATAGGCTCTACAATCCTTAATGTTTTGAGGTTCTAGCTTGACAACTGTGTCCTGTGAAAACAGTACAGTCAAACTGACTTGATAAAGGCAAAAGGGTGGACATAACAAATGCTGACAGATTTGATGTTTAGTTGCTGAGGTTTCTGAGTAGTTTTCTATTAAATATATGCTGTCTGCTTTATATTTTCTGTATTTTTGCCACCCTTAGGTCAAACGTAGGGATGTAGTGATTCAACTTTTTCTTTCCTGATACTGATTCCGATGTCTGAGCTGTTACCAAGGATCGATCTCAGCGCTCTGTTAAAGCACTTACGTTTTGTAGTAGCAAAGGACATGAACATAAATATACAGTAGAGGCTAATGCACCATGGAGGAGTTGGCCATATTCCAGAATTCCTTTTAGGTCTATGCAAATTTATATTATCCTATAAGGCTTATAGCAGTACTTTGGTACAATTTTATCACAGCCAGACAATCTGTGCAATAAGGTTTGTATAAGTGACGATACTGATCCAGTAAATCAGATCAGTGCATCAGTAGTAAAAGACTGCATTGCATGCAGGAAATGTGAATAAGCAGATAGAACATGAGGAAAATCGCGCAAGCTGAGCCAACTGTGTGGAAGCAAATCCTCCTCCCTCTTCTTTTGCTTGCAGCTGTTTACTTTGGACTCTGTCTGTTCATGGGTTGGGCCTGTAACTCAGAGGAGCAGGGCTTGTTTGGCTTGTGCGGATGATAGTTTGCTTTATTGTTATTTCTCTTTTTTTCTTTTCCACGGGAGATCCCTCGAGGCTGTACTTCAGAAGAAAAGTCAGCAGATTCTGATAACATGTACAAGCAGAGCGTTTGTTTTAGTCCCCCCCCCCCCCCCACACACTTCAAATCAAAGTCGCCTTTTGTGGGAATCTGATTCCCAGGCCTGCGCGTCCAGGAGGGTCCTTCGGGTTCAAAACAACAACGTGTGCCTGTGCCCCGATGGCTTCCAAGAGCTATAAAAACAGTCCAGGAGCCCTCTTACGGAGAACGGCAGTCAGATAGCGGGTCAATATGGGCCAAGAGCCTGAACAAACAGATCACTGGAGAGAAAAAGGGGGCTTAGACGAACCCAAAGACACCGGACGGTGTGGTTGAGTGTAGCTGCAATGAAATACGATGGTGCGCTTCAACCAAGGCCTTTGTGAAACTGCAATAAAAATAGAAAGAGAGATCAAATCTGATCGGAGAGAAGACGACTGCTGACTCACAGCGCTAATTCCTCTTTAAGAATTGTCCAGGTTAACCCTTAGAAGCTGCAGTCGTCACTATGTAATTCCATATTGGAGAGTGGAGAAATTCTACAGTCCTGAATTCAAATGTGCAGAATTTTCCACTTTGTGTTTGTACGTTAAGAGGAAATATTTTATTCTGCTGATTCTGATGAAAAGTTATTGTTGCGTGCAGTTCTGTTTTGTACAAAGAAAAAAATACCCTACACCACATTTCACCAAGTTTTGTAGTTTCTTAACAAAGAAAAATTCAGAAGATACAGAATGTAAACCAAATGTAATTCATTGTGTAAGTCACTATATATGTAAATACATATGTACTACCTCTAATTACATGCACATTTGATTACATGTACATTACATAATTACATACATAAGCTAAAGGGTTGCTAGACTAATACATTCATATGTATCATTTTACCATTTTTTGATGTTTTCAGAGCTGTGCTGACAGGCAAATCTTACCTTTGTAAATCAGATCTGATCAGATTCACGCAGCAGAAAGAAGTGGCCCAAATCTGATCTTTTTCTTTACATGTGACACAGATGTTATCTATGTGGCAGTGTGAACACAACGAACACACAACGAATCTCACATTTTCAGTTCCAGTTTAGGACATTTTCATATGCAATGCTGAACTCTGATTGGTATCTGATATGCAGCAAAGTGACTCAGCCAGACACAAATTTTACAACAACCCAACACATTAATCAAAATGTTCTGCTGCCAAGAAGAAACTGCAGTGTCAAAAAAAGTTAAGTTTGAAGAAACCAAGAACGGGAAACAAAGATGTGACTGTGGCCGAATAACACGCCCCTTTTACAGCAAGCTTGAAAGAATTCTGGGTTCTTGAAAGTGATGCTGGCGAAGATGACACTGAACATTAGCATTAAGGCTAGCAGCTGTTCCTGTTGACTCCACTTTGACTGTTCTTTTGCGCATGTGGATCAGTTTAGACGTATGAACTGTTCAGACAGTTGGATATTCTTTACATTGAAAAGACGCTGAGCGGCCTAACAAAAAATCTGATTTGGTGAGAAAACTGGATTTGGGCCACTATTATCTGTGTGTGAACATAATCTTTTAGCGGCCTTCGATCGGATACATCATGCAATTTGTGGCCACCTGACCTTAATGAGAATGCTCAGATTGGTTTTCACTGCACATGGGCCATCGCTCGGTGTTAACGCACCTTAAGTTAGTATGTATCTGACCCCTTCATCTCGCTGTATAATGAGCTGAGGGCTCATTATTCTCCTGGCAAAGGGTTTGTCTGCTGGTTAGTTTGTCGTTCATGATGCACGTGTGCACAGGATGTGCGCACGCAGGTCAGTTCAAGACACGACTATTTTTCACCTTAAAGACAGATTTGGGTCACTTCCCTATCATGAACGTGAACCATGAAGAAAGAAAGATGGAATCTGAGCAAAACCTTGGTTGTAATGTGAACACAGCCATGATTTCTGTTGTCGTTACGGCTTCATTAGGGCAGATCATATTGTGTAATTTATGCATTTTCCTTTTATCACAACAACAGCTATATGTTGTTTGGTTTGTACTCAATTGATTTTAGATGGCGATGCTGAATACGTTTTGGAGAACACGGAAAAGAGAACAACCTCAAAATCATTTGCTTCCAAAAGTTATAATGCAAAATTGGACTAAGACTAGAATATTAATTAATAACCTTTAGGCAATATATTATTTAATGTTAATACAATCTAGTATTATGTATTAATATATGTCTCATGAATGATAATGAATGTACAATGAACTACAAATTAATTTCAGTTTCCCCTTTTATTATATTATTTTTATATACTGAAAAAATAGTAATCTGGTCTCGGTTCCGACACTCCTGGTCATGCTCTTCACTCAGATTCACCATTAAGTCTTAACCAAAGCACTAAATGGTTCTTTGAATGTTAAAAGACCAAAGGACTAGAGGAATTCAGGGTGGGTTTTAGAGGGGGTGCACCTGTTAGCAGTGGTTTTTGCTACAATCCAGCACTAAAAATGTACCAAGTTGTCCCCAGATGTGTAAACTTGATACAAAATCACGCCAGTGGTTCTCAAAATGGTCCTCAGATACATTTTTTATATTTTTCTCTATGCTGGGAGGATGAACAATCTAGGCCCTGAGGACCACTTCACTGTCCTAATGTACCAGTACCAGTTTTGACCTCTCAAACATTTCTTGTTCTCATAAGACAAGAAATCTTGAGTGCTTGGGTTTGGTCCTCTCACAGGACAAGAACCTTTTCGTTAACCTTATGGAATCACTGGAGCAAAAGCAAGAGACAACATCCGCCCACATGTGCACCACTACGTCACAGCCTTCACATCTTTCTTGGCCACAAAACCCAACTCACTTAATGGGTGTTTTCTCTTCAAAGAGTTCCTCTACAAATGGTAATGATGGACTTCAGATAAGCTAATAGGAGCAGAAAGTCAGAGCCACTTTCTGTCCTGGAGCTTTGGCTTGAGTAATGTATTTCGGCGGAGCGGGACTGGACAGGCCAATGTGTTCGGAGTTAATAGGAGTGGGCTGGAGAGGGAGCGCAGGACTGGCTAAGCCCTCTGCTTTGTTCCCAGATTGCGGGGTTAACGATTTTCCGTCCTGGGTGGCGGGGGAGGGAGCGGTGCAAGCCGAATTAGGATTCAGCTCCATCCTCGGAGCCGCGGCGCTGTCTGCTGCCTTCCCAGCAGCCCCGGCGCGAGGTGACAGATAGATGGATGATATCTGCAGCCTGGCCGCTCCGCTCGGGGAGGAGGACGGAGCGCACACACACAGCAGTCAGTCACGTATACATCCTGATGTGGGTGTGTGTGCACACACATGGCATACATAAATACACATAAATACACACACACACACACACACACATACATACATACAAATACATATCACTGCAGGAACAAAACCCAGTACCTCCAAAATAGCAACTTTACAGGAGAAGGATAAAACTTCCTTATTTTATAATGGAAGTGAACGGAAAGTAATTTTGGTTCACATCATTTTGGACCATTTCTATATATTTTATTTCGATACACTCTTTTTTTTCACATAATGCAAAGGTCAGCTGGTATTTTCAAATAAAAATCTATGGACATATAGGGCTTGTTCTGGCAGTGATGATATGCAATTTCTCAAACATAGTATAAAATGCATTTTGTATGGCAAACAATAATATATATAATGATAGCAAGACTTTTACGCCAAAAATAAACCGCATATAAGAATATCTGCTTTCTGTGAAAGAGAAACTATTATAATAAAGCATAATTCATGTCATGATTACTGTCATATCTAATATAAACCCGTGCCATTAGTCTGTGCTTTTACATATTTAATAATTCCCCTCATACCAGCGCAGTACATGAAGACATCACACAAAAAAGACGACAGACAAAAGATTTATGTTCAAAATATTTCGATTTATTGATCATTTTGCAGTTTTAAAACAAGTTCTGCTGCAAAAGGGCAAATACATGCAGAGAAACGGGGACGTTTTTAAGACGTCTTCCAAAATTTCTCCGTAATTCAATCACTATAAACAAAGTCAAAGAGTAGTTTGATGCAAAATGATTCAATGCAGAGAAACACCACTACAGTGGTGGTGATAGTAACCAGGGGTCACAATGTCTGAGAAATGATTGCCCTGCATATACATAAATTAAGGCCAAAGCCCAAAGCCTTCTCAAATCTATGGCCAAACAATGTCCTCTCTATTTAATGTAATAATCTATGAGGTAGCTTTTGAAGCAGGATGCCAAAAACGTCCTCTCTTAGGGGGGCAAAAGTGCAATGTTTAAGGTGGGCCAAGGCCTAAAAACACAGTATACAGTATACAAATAAAGAAGGTAGGCAGGTTTTGGTCAAGCTTTTAGAAATGTATTTTATAACATTAAAACTACATTTTGTTACTAAAATAGCTTAAAATACAAATACTTGTCCATTTTCATTGTTTTGCCGTTTTTGACAGAATTTGAAAAAGCCTGTTGTTCTGTACATTTCATGATGAATGGACATGACCCAAAATGAGTTGGAAAAAAGTCTGGATCCACTGACTTACACTGAAAGTAAAGTAGGTTTCTTCCTTTTTTCTGTAAAGTTATTTTGGAGATACAGGCGCAAAATACAGTATTGAAACATTTGTTCTCTCATTAGGTGACCGGGTGGGGTTGGGGAAACTTTCAGGTAGGCCAAATTAAATGTCAAACTTCATGCAGCCCTGGTTTAGAGGCATTATACTCTTCAGCTGTCTGGTAAATATCCCCATCACGGTAAACTATTCAGAGCATTTCACATCAAACCTGAATAACTTCATCTAAACTATTTCATTAGCCAAAAGTTTGCAAAAACCCTCTTTAATTTCCTTTAAGTTAGCTGGGGATTTGTAAGCTTGTGTAGGTGAAAGTGTGTACGTGCATACTGGCATGTCTAATCGTTGTCTGAAAGAGAGCGAGCTGAGGTTTTCAACTCTGTGCCCTCTGTCTTTTTCTTGGCATGAATACATGGATGTACGTACATGTGCCTGACTGTGTTGCCCTCTGTATATGCAGCACTTACCAACTGGTGTCTGCTGCAGTCCACACACACACTTCAACAGCTCCTGCTGTGCAGCACACACACATACACACACAGCGCTGCAGGTAAAGCACTGAAGGAGAGAAGAGCAGAGCTACATGACTTATGCACGGCTGCAGCGCAACTGTGGAAAATTCTTTAAGCCTGGCCGAATGACCTCTGGGTAAAGTTATACAGTTTAAGCAGTCAACTTTAGGAGATTGCACCGTTTGGCACCAATGCAGTACCAGAGATTTGGATAACACCTTCAGTACCGTGGAGTCCACTGTTTATTTCTTTCTTTGGCAGTTAAAACAGCTACAAGTTGTTCACTTTTCAGCAAGAGATTAGATGTAAGATAATCAGCTTGCATAAGGACAGTGAAAGTTAAAAAAAGGTAAAAAAAAAAAAAAAAAAACGGTTTCCAAAAATAGAGTTTAAAAAATGATTAAAAAGGCACAGAGAAAAAACTGGGACTCCTAACAACCACCTAAAGGACCTGACAGCCACCAAAACTGTATCAGAAAAAGCACTTAAAAAAAAAAAAAAAATCCACCAAAAAATCACCAGAAAATCCAGCTGCTTCAGAGCTAAAGACATCCACAAGTGCTTATGTCCATTGTTCCACTGTGAGAAGACAAAAGAAATAAAAAAAAAAAAAATTTGCAAGTAAAGAAGTTGCTGGTGGTCTCAAAACAATTAACCACCCCAGAGTCCAGACCTCAACATCACTGGATGTGTGTCAATCTATCTATCTATCTATCTATCTATCTATCTATCTATCTATCTATCTATCTATCTATCTAAGAGTGGACACAGTAAATACTGACAAAACCTGATATTCTACTTAGTCATTGAGGTTCCTGTGAGATTTTCTGTTAAATATATCATGGCTGTCCAAAGAAAACCATGTCTCTCCATTTTTGTTGATTTTCTGTTTTCTACATGATTTCAAAACACCAGCTCTCCTTTATGTTGTGTAAAAAATTCATGATGAATGCACCTATAAAAACGCTCTAAAACCTTTTCTGTAAAGTTACTGTTTTGGAGATACTTGTTTGGCTTTGAACAGCAATGATCTGCTTTCTGCTGTTTTCTTGGTGCTGAAAAATGAGTAACTTGTATGTACTGAGTGCTCTCACTGCAAATTAAATAAATGAAGGGCGATTTCCAACTTTGATTGACCAGGCAAGTGAAGTGTCTTCTACTGACAGAAACAGTAAACTTAATGCCTACATATGATTTTGGTTTTTAAATGTCCACGAGTTGTTTCCAGCAACATCAAGGCCTCAAGGTCTTCTTCAGTACTGTTGTAAAAGTATTTGAAATGGCTCCTCCTGAAGCTGCTTGAGAGAACAGCAAGAGTGCATTAAGTTGCATCAAGTCAAAAATGGGCTACTTTCAAAAAGAATGTATAACAGAATGTGATTTGGATTTATCACGAGACACTTGGACACACCTCATTTCACAGATTTTATTTGTTCAGTGTTTTTCTACAGTGTGGTAAAAAAATACAGAAAAGCTCTCTACATGTGGGAGAGCCCAAACTGTTGACAGGTTGCAGAGAATAGAAAGTAAATGGTCAGCCTGATAGTTTACAGAGATTTACAGTGAAAGACAGAACAAAAGGTTTTACCTGCAGACTGCACAAGCCAGCTCCTTGACTTTCTACTCCTAAAAGAAAGAAAAAAGATGAATAGTGCCGTCAGTCAATGAGGTGCATTTGAACAGATCTTAAGGGATTATTATCCTAAATTGTGTAATGGTATGTATTAAGGGCTAAATTCTTTTCACTTTAGGCAAATATTCTTTTTTTCCCATGTGGTTTTGAGAGTTCACTTGAGGATGCAGTAAAGCAGATGTACAAGTTTCTGCTGCCAATGCTCGCTGTGAGCTTTAGTACAAAGGAAGACCACTAGCTGGGTGAGTGTGTGAGTGTGTGTGTGTCACACTCTCTTTCCCTTCACAGAACAACTTCACTAAAAGTTCCCACAGCCGGCTCCCTTCAGCTGCCAATCACGCATACAAACACAAGTCACACACGATTTATACAAGACCAAACACAGCTTCGCTGAGGGGAGGGGTCGGCACACTGAGTGTCTTTGTGTGCATCTAGATCAGTAAAGTTAGGGCTAGTTAGGCCGGCAGGCCATGGTGAAGGGGCACACCTGCAGAGCAGTACTGCCCGCTGGCCAGCAGGTTAAAAGACGCTGCCCGAAGGCCAACAAAGCCGGGCCAGCTGCAGGTCAGGCCGGAGCGGTGGCCACTGCTGGAAAAGCCCGAGCCGTTAAGACAGAGCCTAATTATCCTCCATCGCGAAAAAGCCAGTCGCGGTTCAATAACTCTGGCAAGCCGGCAGCCAGATACTGCGTTTCCCTGGCAACGCCTCCAAAGCAGCTCTGCAGAGAGATCACAGGGAGCCGGGCGGGGAAAACCGGGGAAAGAGAGAGAGAGAGAGAGAGAGAGAGAGAGAGAGAGAGAGAGAGAGAGAGAGAGAGAGAGAGAGAGAGAGAGAGAGAGGGATGAAAGATAGATAGGAAAAGAGAGAGGGTAGGAGAGAGAAAAGAGAAAAGACAGAGAGACAGATGGAGCAAGTGAGAGAGAGATAAGAAGTCAGAAAGAAGAGACAGGTGAGAGAGAGAGAGAGAGAGAGAGAGAGAGAGAGAGAGAGAGAGAGAGAGAGAGAGAGAGAGAGAGATGGAAAGGAGAGAGTGGGGTGAGGGACAGAGAAATAGGATAAGAAGAGAGAAAGAGGGTAGGAGAAAGAACTGAGAGGAAGACAAAAGAGACAGAAATAGAGAGACAGAACAGGAGAGCTAGTAGAGAAAAAAGACAGAAAGAAAGGAGTCGGAGAGAGAAGTGAGAAAGAAATACAGAGAAATAGAGAGAGAGGAGAGTCAGGGACAAGACAGAGAACAAGAAAAGGGAAAGACTAAAGAGAGAAAAGGGGAGAGAGAGTTAGGGAGAGAAAATAGAGAGACAAAGCGACAGAAAGAAAAAAAGAAAGGTTGCAGAGGACAACGAGAGAAAATAAAGACAGAAAAACAAAAGACAGCTAGGAGAAAGAGATATGAAAGAAAAAGGGAAGAGACAGAGTAAAGGAGAGCGTGTGATGGAGCGGGAGAGAGCGAGATGGGGGAGTTTAGTGAATGCCAGAGAGGTGAAAGAGGGTAAAAGAGAGAGGAGGGAATAAATAGAGTGAGAGAAGGGAAGAAATAAAGCAGGGAGAGAGGGTGTATGAGAGTGATCGGGAGGAAAAGAGAGAAAGGTAGGAAAGGGGGTGGGGGGCGAGAGAGAGAGAGAGAAAGAAGAGAACTGAGACAGCGCGAGGTGGGAGATGTTTCTAGGTGACAAATCTCTGGTCCAGTGAATCTCAAACCTAAATCAGCATCTGGGTTTGGGGGCCAGAAGCTCCACATGGCTTTTCCTCCACCAGGCCGTCCCACCAGGGACCACAATCACAGCTCTGGTCGCGGTCGGTGCCTCAGCGCCGGCACAACTGTAGGTTTTCAGTGCAGGACTAACACACATTTGGACAGCCAGACAGCCGCAGCTGACCGTAGACTTCAGAACCGTTCTCTATGAGTACGGACTGGCAATGCAGACTAGCGCTGTACAAAATGCATGAAGGTGCCAGATCCATTTTGAAATGTTAGAATCAGTTATAATCTATGATAATATTCCTTTAAGTTTGTGCTCATTTTTAGCCAAAAATGAAATTATCTGTGAGAATCAAATCATGATGACATCTGAGATTTCATGACACGCTGAATCATTTCATAAAACAATCATGATGAGATTTAGGGTCAATGGAATCATTTTGGAAAGAACTGCAATTGAATCAAATCATGAGTTTTTATGATGCACTGTAATTTTTCGAAATTAAACTATCCGTTTTCAGGATAAACAATCATTTTGGAAAGAATCATAATCAAATTAAATCATTTTGAGATTTATTGTCCTGATACACTGAATCTTTTTGCAAAGAACTGAAATCAAACTGAATCACGTGGAGATTTTTTTTGAATACACTGAAACACCTGGTAAAGAGTCAAATGAATCATGTTGAGATTAAGTTTTCCAGAATCGCTGAATCACTTTGCATCTCTAACATCATATTCAGATTTGGTCGTATTGTAAAGAATCACAATTGGATTGAATCACAACGACATTTCACTGCATTTCAATTGAATCGAATTGCTGTTACTGAATCAAACGGTCAAACTTCTGCTCAGATGGCTTTGTCTGATTCTGGAGTGAGATGGAGTTGGACTGTGATTAAAATGGTGAGTTGGTGATTGTGTTCAGGTGACTGTCTGGCCTCCTGCTGCAGTGTCTGGAAACTCAGACGTCAGGCTCTCCACCCGCCCCCTCCCGCGCACACACGAACACGGTGAGCCTGCTATCAGAAATACCTGCTGGTTCCTCTGATTTAGTCTGATAAGACGTCCGCCAAGTCTCAAGTTGATGCAAGACAACAATTCCTGACAATCAATAGGAAAAACAAGGCTGTAATCCTGCAAATCCGCACGGCTCCCAACACCGGCTCTTGTCACCGGTCCGTTCTGGAAGTCCTGAGCTGCTCTTAATCTACTTGCGGCACATTTAGCACACACAAATGTTAAGTATGCTCAAACAACGGACACTATCTCTCCCTCCCTCTCTCTCCCCCCACCCCCCGTCCCCACCCCCGGGTGTCTTTCTTTAATTTACCGTCTAATGCCATCGGCCTTTATCGCTTGACATTTAACAATGGAGTTTTCTCACACCGCCTTCTAAAACAAAGACAGGTGAGACAAT
Organism: Pygocentrus nattereri; assembly: GCF_015220715.1. Taxonomy (NCBI): domain Eukaryota; kingdom Metazoa; phylum Chordata; class Actinopteri; order Characiformes; family Serrasalmidae; genus Pygocentrus; species Pygocentrus nattereri. Next base: position 8,121,930 of record NC_051228.1, read on the forward strand.
GGACCAGACCCGGCACCTGCGCGGTGCATTTTCATAAACAAACGAACAAAAAGGCCAGTTTTATGGCACAAATACTTTTAAATAAAAGGGAATAAAATGCTTCACTGGCATTACAATGTGGTATTAATGTATAATTTATGACACTGACAAACATACAAGTCACTCCTTTATTGTTTTATTATGTTCCAGAGTCATTTAATATAACTTGAACTGAAAAAAGAGAAAATGGGTGCAAAATACGCAAAACCCTAAATGTCTTATTTGACATTTTTCAGGAGTTCTAGAGAGCAGAGGGACAAGGTGGCCTGGCTTACAATTAAAGACCTTTAATATAGGATGGACAAAAATGACCCTGAAATAAGTTACTGATGTGCTCTATAGATCTATATAACTATATAAAACCGAAAATTAGCAACAATGACAAGATAACTAATACAGATGCTTCCCCTTAAAGAAACTAATGAGAAAGAGCGTGACACCAAGTTTTCTCTTTTTTTCTTTCATTGCCCAATGCTTTTTGTAATAAATGAAAGAAAAACAGTAAAGCAGTAAAAACTGTTATAAACATAAAGTACACAAATAGCAAAAGGGTCAGATGCTCCTTTAAGACAAAGCACAATGCATTCACATTGACTAGATGGCAGTAAAGATAATCACACATTCGCTTCCGAATCTCACTTGCTTTTTCTCCTACATTAGTTCAACCTCTGCAAAAAGGTCTTTCTGGTGTTGCGATCTTCATGTCTGTCTCTTCACAACCCCTTTCTTTAAGGCATCAGCCTGTAAAACATACTCTGACATGCACAAATGACAGATATTCCAAATGTGCTGTCAACCAAATCCGTAAATATGAAAGCCAAGTGGTGGCAGGGCTTGCCCGGTTTTGAAGCTCGCTGGACCCTTTAAAGCACATCAATCCATTTATTAAACATATTCTTTTCTGGCTTGATTCATTTGCGATTGCGGACGCAACGCGTCGGTCGGCTGCTTCCGGGGAGGTGGAGGGGGGCGCCAATATTTATAGGACTGTTAAGATGAGCGGCAGCAATGAAAAACATGTTGTGTGTGTGGTGGTTGGGGGGGGGAGTGTGGCGCTGCCAGGCTTCGCCGAGTGTCAGACGGATCCTAATAAAAGTGTCTGGCCCTGCGGTGGGCACCAGGCTGGCGCTCGCTGTGACGCGGCTGACTGCTTGGTATGCGTGGAGCATGGCAGCGCTTCAGCTGTTGCAGGGGGCTTTGTGGCAAAGACTCAGACTGATTAGTTGGCATCAGCCATTGTTCGGTGTGAGACCAAACAGGGGGAGAAAATATAATTAGAGCCAGAGAGAGAGAGAGAGAGCTAGAGCCAGAGAGAGAGAGAGAGAGAGAGAGAGAGAGAGAGAGAGAAAGAAAGAGAAGAGAGAGGGAGAGAGGGAGAGAGAGAGGGAGAGAGAGAGAGAGAGAGAGAGAGAGAGAGAGAGAGAAAGAAAGAGAAGAGAGAGGGAGAGAGAGAGGGAGAGAGAGAGAGAGAGAGAGAGAGAGGGGGAGAGAGGGATAGAGAGAGAGGGAAAATCAATTGTTTTGAAAACGGCACTTCTAATGTGGGGTAATTTAGCAAAATTAGATTTTAAAAAGTTAAACACTCCAGGGAGGAGGGGTAACAAAATCAGTCATAACACTTAATGAGTTCAAATCTCAGAGAAAAGAGAAGAGCAAACCCTACAGTGCTGCAGAAAAACCCAGCAGAGCCGGTGCAGACAGCATATCCTTTGTTAAATGTCATTTCGGAAGAAAGCCACCTTCTGACATATTCGCCTTCCAGTCAGTGCAGACGCCTGCATTAAAAAAGATTAGTCTGCCAATCGGTTCCAAAGTCTTCCTGCTCTGCTATTAGCAGAAAGCAAGGCCATGAGTGGAAGGTGTCTGATATAATTACGCAGTATACATTGTATCATGAGTCAAACTCTTGATGAAGATTAGCTCAATATTCAAAACCAACTGAAACTGATGACAATGTGAAATATAAGTGAACAGGGGACAACCATGCATGTGTCACCATTTACATGGGCATTTCTGCTGGCTGTACTGGGCACCTTGTTGAGTTTTTTCCTCTTACATAGATTAACTCCATGAATTCATACCCTCCTATTCCAAAACAGATGATGAAGATGTTCAGTAATAAATAAGAATGATCCAAATATATGATGTGTTTTCTTTGTTTTTCAGACCTCATGTTCTACAAATTGTGATGTTTAATATATCTGTTCAAAAAAGAATCTATTCTATGATATAAACTAGAACATAATGTCAAACCGATTAAGCGACACGATCAGAAACTAAGCTAGGTGAATTCTTGACTGATTTTCGATAGTAATGATTTGACGATTTTGCTCGCCGGCCTTCTCAGTAAAGCATTTGAACAGCTGCACAGTGTGGACAAAAATCTTTATTGGAAAGTTTCATGTAGTTGCAAGCGCTACAATAAGTCAAACTTGTATGCATCACAGTCGAACGAACTGCAAAGTCGAACTAAACGTATAGCGAGATATGAAGACGAGCTACATAAAGAATTGTGCACTGCGTAAAGAAAGGCGTCGTCTAGACAGCCCTGGATTCGTCAAACTGCTGTAACAGCAGCCTTCCAGCGACATCCTTCAGCACCCTTCCTCAGACGTTCGCTGGTTCGTTTTTTCATCCGGTTCTTCAGCTCCAGTACGTCAATCCATGCTTATCTGTTTTTCGTGTCCCATCACCTTCTACGGGGACGTGACCGAAAGTTCAGTCGCTCTTGCCCTCCGCCCAGGTCCCAAGAGCCTAACCCGTGATTTTGCATTCAGAGAGCTCACAAGTTAGGGTCTCAGGGAACAGGAGAAGTACAATATCCGAGGGTTTTAGCAGCAGGGGGATGGAGCAGTGCTCCTGTCCCAGCCTCTCTCTCTCTTCTTCTCTCTGTGTCACTCACTCACTCACATATTCACAAATACATGCACACAGTTCCCTATCCCCTCCTGTGCCTAGTCTTGTCCACACCGACTCCCCTGTTTGTTCAGCGATTGTCCGGTTCTGCTCGGCTCGATGGGCCAAAGCGCTATCTTTTCCATTCAATAACATCGGCCCTCCGCAGATGGATCAGGAAAAAAAATAAAAACATCTGTCCCGTTTTTCCCCCTCACCTTTTCCACCACAGATAACTTATCCCTGTATTCCTGGCGGCTCCGCGATGGATTCCGAGCACCTCACGCATGCGCTTGCACTGACCCAACCTGACTGCACGAAACCTGCCACTCGCTACCAGAGACGTGAGACGATCAATAAGTCTGCAAACGAGGAAAACGGAATGGGTGGAAAAGAAGACAGAGCAACCTTGTCTGGGCTTTTTAGACTTTAATTTCTCCGTCGAATGGGCAGCGTCGCCCGTGCTCTGCGCTAACTAGCCTTTGTTGGCTGAGGAAAACCCCCAGTCAGACGGTCAGTCTCCCTCTCCCTCTCCCCCTCTCCCTCTCTCTCACTGTCTCTCGATCTTCTTTGTCCTCACGAACCATAGCCACAGCATCAGTCTGCTTCTCTCTCACCTTTCCCATCTATCCCCACTGAGCCGAGCTGAGCTGACTGCCAGAGATGCCGGCCGCTGTCTGCTGCAGCCGGGGAGGGTGGGGGGGTGGGGGGGGTGGGTAAGGAGGGGAGAGAGAAGACCTGAGATGGTTCTCGCGTTCCGTAAACGACAAACGATTCAACAGCAGCAAAAAAGACACAAGGCGGTGGATACGGCAGGTAAAAAACAAGCCCCGAATCTTGGGGCATCACAAAGAAGGCAGCTAGCTTCTTCTTCCCTCTTGGAGCATGTTTCCAGTGCTGCTAGTGGTGCTCCCCCCCACCCCCCTCAGACTGCACCCCCCCCACCCCCCACCCCAACATCCGCCCCAGCCAGTACCCCTTTAACCCCCCCCCCCCCCCCCAACAAAACTAAAGTGGCGCGCTCCACTCGGCACATGAGCTCCAGGACTAAGTTGTCATTCAGGCTTACTGGAGCCGTGCAAAAGGAAGGAAAAGAGGTGGCAAAGTCAGGGCTGCAAAAGCCCATCGCTCTTTTATTTACGTCTATTTTTGTCTATTCTCGTACACTTTCATTCGTCACTGATCGATCAATTGAAATGACTGACACCAGGCTGGCCCCGCCATCAATTTCAATAGTGCACACACCAGCCAAAACATTTTCATGTCATTTTTGCCACGCTTGCACTCCCCCCCCCGCCCCCAAACACCAGACTCCTCCTCCACAAACAATCAGGCTGCTTCCTCCTCCTCCTTGGGGAATAGGGAGAGAGAGAGAGAGCAAACGCTCCCGGAAATGAGAACGGCTCACCACAAGCCTTAAACGACCCCCGCCCCCCCATAACATTACACACCCCGTCAGCACTGATATACTACCTGTATCATTTCTCTTTCAAAAAAGTGCAAAACAAGAGACTAAGAAAGTAAGAGGTAGAGTGAGAGAGATAGAAGGTGAGTGAGCTATCCCAAACTGCTCCAGACACAGGCAGGTCATTGAAGTGGGCCGTCTGCCACCCCCGCCCTTCACATGCACACTCCGACACCCATCATCAGCACCATCACTCACCCACCCTCCCACCCTCCTTCCCTCAGCATCAGGACCATATCTACAAATCCTACTGCTTCTCCATCACGGCCATTCTATCCCTATGTCTATGTGTCTTTCTCTCACTCACTCTCTCACTCTCTCTCTCATACGTACTCTAGCTTTCCACCACAGCAGCATGCCGGAAAAGACCACGACCACTCACCGAAAAAAAACCTCCCCCTGCCCCTCCCCCCAAACTTCTTCCTCCCCCCAGGTCTGTACACCTGTCTGGGCCGACGGCAGCGGCGTTGGAGAGCTCTTCCTGCACCTCCACGAGTGTGTGTGAGCACCAGCCGGCAGCGGCGTGCTGCGGAGACCGCCCCTCTCTCTCTCCCTCTCTCTCTCTTTCTCTCTCTCTTTCCCTTTCTCTCCGTCTCTCGACCTCTCTCCCTCACTCTCTCCCGCCTTCGTCTCGCTCCCTCCATCCAGACTATGCTCCTGCTGCTGCACTGATCAATCCTTTCCTTTTGAGAAAAAAAGAAAGAAAGAAAAAAAAAAGGCTTGCTAAAGCCAGCAGGGTGGTGATGATGGCGGCTAGCTCACTGCTGAGCTCTTCGCTGCCACACACGCGAGATGTGTCAAAATATTGTGACCACATTTTCAAATATGATTCATGGAAATACCAACCCCCCTTCACCCCAACCCCCCATGGGGAAGTGCTGGTATATGTCTATTGCTGCTGATGCTGGGCTCTACTTTTTCTAAGTATGGATGTAAGCCTGGTCTTTGACCCCGAATTGTACCACACAGTTTTTATATTACAGTGTTTAATCAACAGCAAACAATAATGTAACTTTACACATATAAGTTATTTTTGCATTGTCAGGATATTGCAGGGTGGAACAAGAGGTGTTGCTTAAAATAAGCACAAAGTGCGTTAACGTTTATTAATCCATGTAGAGAAAAGTAGATGCAGCATCCATACACCAGAAGGCACAACATAAGTGACTAAAATAAAACAAAAAAGGGCTTTCAATGTACAGGGCTCTTCAAACAGTGGTATTTTTATATGCATATATAAGGTAAATATTGGAATTATAGCAGAAGGCATGTGGGAACAGCGTTCTGTAACTTTCTTCCTCACACAGCGCAGTGCCACGTGACAGAACCACTGCAGTTCATCAAACAACGCTTAAGCGTCACCAGCTCATAAAGTCCTCAGCGAAGGCAGCCACCAGCGCCACTGTCTTTTGTCCTGATGATAGTGTACAAAAGAGAAAGAAAAAGAAAAAAAAAGCCCAGTCAGTCGTAGCATCTGAGCGGGCGAGTCTCAGAGGAGCAGACACGTTTGATTAGATGAGATGATGGTTGATTTATCTGTCTGGGTGCGGAGCTCGAGACGGCCCAGTCTTAATCTCTCAGCCTCTGACCTCTCTCGCGGCACCCTTGGCGTGGATGGGGGTCACGACCCCTTGTGCTGACAGCCAGAGTCATGCGGCTGCAGGCTAAGCTCAATGATTATGTGCTTAATGCAAACAGCCAAACGCGAAAATGTCTGCCGCACTGCAATGCAGAGCTCCGCGTGCGCACGCACACATGCTTGCCGACACCAAACGCAAATGCAGACCCACCAGTGGTCTTTGATTCAAACACACAGCCGGACGAGATGCGCCATCGATGACTGAACACAAGTTTTATGATAGCAATGCTGGGTCGAGACTCAGGACAGGAAAGGGTAGAAGCACAATCGTGCATTTTAAGGAAGGTGGTGTGGTGAAAAGCAGAGAGAAACACTTAATAAAATGGTCCAGACTTGCTAAAGTGCTCTGAGTTTCAACGTTTTTGAACTGAAAAAGTAAAACCCTTTCCTCTGTGTTACTGAGAGTAAGGCTGTTAGTGTTAGAATTAGTGTTAGGCTTAGAAAAAGGTTGTTAATCATAGGCAATAAGGTCAGTGTTTGTTTCTAAAACAGTGTGTGTACAGAACCTTCTTGACTTATAAAAGAGACAATGTTTCTGCTGGTCCACACATCATGAAGTTTTCAGACAAGATATATATGTATGTGTGCAACACATATACAACACACATGGGACATACTACTATTACATATACATGCTTATTGTCTTCATATCGACTTAAAGCAGAGGGAAAAATATTCTTCACTTTTAATGTAAGTCAGTGTAATAAGACTTTTACAAGACGTTTGGACCATTTCTGATAAAATTTAGATGGAGTAGTGATGTTAAACACCTATATATAAAACATATTATAGACATAATTATTACACACAGGTACTTGCATATATATATATAACACATATGGGACTTATTACACTTACTTTCATATATTGCTGTTGTCGGTAGCTAACCTCGTATCTCCAATATGGTAGCTTTACAGGAAAAGGAAAAACCCTGCCATTTTTCCAAGTCACTTTAGACCATTTCTGTTAGTCCATTTATCATGACACCAGGCCTTTTCAAACCAAAAACTGAAAAACGTCAAAAGTGGATATATAAGATTTCTTCCGACAACCGTGATATACTAACACACTATTACATATAGATGCTTGCATGTCATATATTATTATGTTATATTATTCCATATGTATTATTATATATAGTTACTGACATACATATAACATATACGGCACACATATAAAATTCCAGGTCCTGACACTGCACAAAAACAAGAGTTTGTGTGTGCGCAGTGAGTGGAGGAAGGGAGGGCTGGTGAAATCAGCAGGGACCTTAAAGGAGTGATGGTGATCAATCAACTCTATTACTGCTATGGCAGTGTCTGGGCCAGCAGCCAAGCTTATGCACACAAAGGCCATCAGCAGAGGGCTGCCGTCACACACATCCAGACAATAAAGCATGACTGACTCCTCACACACACACACACACACACACACACACACACATTAGAGACAGCCATTAACACAAGCACAAACACGTAAACACACACACAGGAGACACAGACACAGGCTACAACACCTCCGCTACGGCTTTCAGCGCCATTTTGTAGAGAATGTAGACTTCACAATATAAGGCCAGCAATTGTCAGTGCAGCAGGAGTCAACATTTGTAACACTCATACTGGTGTACTGTGTGAAATCTGTGAAATTTGGAAGGTGCTACTATGCAGGGTAGAGAAAAAAGCTCTAATTTCTTTGCACTTTCCTTAGCACTGCAACAATCAGCTGCAACACACTCCCCCCCCCCCCCCCCCCCCCCCCCCCTTCTCAATGTGATGCTATTTATTCACTAGGAAACACAAGAAACCTCTATTTTGGCATCTGATAATTATAGTATTACAATCTTCATTTATCCAGCAGTTTTCTATTTAGTTACGCAAGTTTAAAGTGCCTCAGACAAATAGATGACCAGACCACTGGACAGCTACATCTTTACAGTTGAAATGAAATAACAGCACAATTAAAAACTACAGAAGAAAAACTAGGCGTCCCGCTGCTGTCGGAGCAAAAACTAGTATCTCCAAAACGCTAACTTTACAGGAGAAGCAAAAAACACGCTTTACTTATAATGCAAGTCAATGGAACCAGAATTTCTTCCAAGTAATTTTAGGCCGTTTCTTTTGGACAGCAGCTATATGCTAGCCTGATATCTAATGTGTACTTTAAAACATCCAAGTTTGCATTCCGAATATTCTTAAGTACACCAAATTGGGACTGAATTTCTGGCAACGCTGCCCAATGCACGCGTAACTAGATGTGCAAGATAACTAAAATGACTTTACTCTGGAAAAGGACATGATATATTTTGTAGAACGATATATTTTGCAAACTCTGATGAGAAGGACAGGGAGCTGGCTCAAAGTTTTGCTGGTATATTCTCACTGTCTAAAGTTTCTCCTTCACTGGCTCAGCTCTTCAGCCTCCTTGTCCTCAGGACATTGAACAGCTGGGATACTATGAAAACGTAGTGTTTTGTTTTGTGTTGCTGTTGTTACTACAACCATGCACCACGCAGCACACACTGAACGCAATGTGAAAAAACAACATGAAAATAAGGAATATTTGGACCCAATTTACACACCAGAAACTGTCAAACTGTCAAAAGATTATTGGCGTCTCACCAAACAGGCAAACTGACACTGTGCTGGATGTTCCACTTTGGAAAAGTTAAAGGAGAACGGAGAGTTTCTTCAACTCATTTCAGGAGCTGAAACTTCCTGAACTCTGACGCACAGCTGGGATCTCCTTAATTCAGTTCAGGCTGATTTTGAAGAAGCAGTTCCAGACGAGACAAAGCACAAAGCAACCAGGCAGAAAGCCTTCAAGTACAAATAAGATCTACTTTGCTGCTCACAGAAGGGACAAGTTCATCATGGACTTTGGAAAAGTGAAAGTAGCATGTGGAGCTTCATCATAAGTGCTTCCACATAGGCTGCAGCTCGAATGTTTGTACCTCAGTTCAGCTGCTTTCAAAGATTTCGTTGGTTTTGATGTTTGTGAAAAAGTTCTATTTGCTGCAACACAACTGCTCCATCATCTTGGTTGTCATGCTAACGCCAGAGACGAATAATGTAATTGGTCAGAGAGTTCATGTCACCGGTGAGCGTTGAACACGTGCTTTGTGTGTTGAGGCCTTTAAACTAAGAATTCTTTCCAGCTACAGTTTCACAGGCCTCCACTAAACTGAACTGAAGACTGAAGTAAGGGCTTCTCAGAGATAACCAGCATTTTCACAAAGGGTAACTGCTGAACGGGACTCCGTGTTAAGAAGCTGATCGCGCCCTTGCTCACTCGTTTGGTCAGTGTAAGACTAAGACTTACTGACTAGCTAATACATAGGCTATGATCTGTCCCTATAAACCCATACAAATTGAACTCAAGCATGGACTTCGCTATGTGGACTAGGCTAAATTACCTATGAAATCACATTGCTAATCAAAGAGTTAAGATATTTGCTTTGAACTGCTCTGATGAACAGAACACCTTTGGACACTTAAAAAAAGATGTATTGGACAATTTTCATTAAAAACAAAATATTTCATTATAATTTTAGTCAAAGATTGTTGACATTATCATATAAACTGACAGAAATTACCTCAGTGAAACACAGAGTGGCCAGCCGAGGACGCAGTGGGGTCCAGAGAGTTAAATATGTAGCCATCTACATTCATTTAAAGAAAAAATGTACTTGTGGCAGGAGATTCTTTTTCCAATAGAAAATGCCAATTATAAGCAGGCAAAATTGATGGATTTGGTTAAGTCTGATCACAGCAAACATTTTTTTGAAGGCAAATAAATGAGAGAGTAACTGAATTCATGGAAAGCTACAATTCCTCCATTTACTTTATAGTTATTGCAACTGACAGCGCAGCAAATAGAAAAGCATCTCGTTCGCTTAACGTCATCTAGTCGGTCCTCAATACAGCAGGAATTATACAGCGCCAGTTCATGTGTAATGCAAGAATAATTGAAAGATGTTCCACCAACTAGATGGAGCTGTAGAGCTATGAATAGCTACAAAGGGCTGTATGTAGCTGCCCAGTTATCAAGAGGATTTTTAATTTTACAGGCTATATAATATTCTAAATCACACTGAATCATCAGATGTGGATGTGGGAGCTTAGGCCTTAGAAGTAGAGAGTTATTTCTTTGGTTTTGCTATATAATTCAAATGTAATTGTTTAATATTAATTAAATGTAATGACAAAAATCTTTCAGAAATTCAAATGACTGTATGCACAACAATAACCTTTTATTAAACTCATCTCATACAATATCTCCTCGTCTACTTACGAACTCAAACAGTAGTATGGATTGAAAGTTCGGAATCTGCCCTTTCCACAGAAAGTCTCCTCTTGTTTCAATGAGCTACGAGTGAGAATCTCACATTACTGCCTGCTTTTGTAATCACCAGCAACAACTGTGACATATCTCTGTAACAGAGAGAACAGCTCAGAAAGGCTGCCCAGTCAAGAAGGGGAGGGATCTTTTGTAAGTTTTAAGGAACATAATAATATAATCAAACGGAATAAGCAAATGTGGGAGCTTTAAAAGACAAGTTATGACACTAGGTATTTCATGCATTCAGTGAGAATAAAGCTCAGCCACATGTCAGTGACACGGTGAAATCAATCCAATTTCAACATAAAGAAAATCAGCAGGACTAAAAGCACCGTATCTCTACAAGCTGCAGAGCACAGGAGATACAGGCATTAACTCAGCACCGCTCTAAATGCAGAACATCCATATTAACAGCATGGGTCTCTCTCTCTCTCTCATACACACACACACACACACACAATTATGATGTCAGATCACTAATATCTTACATATGCATCCCATTTCTATTATGTATACATAAATGGCTATAAAATACCTACAGGTTATACACACACACACACACACACACACACACACGTGTGTATAATATGTCCCTTATGCATTATATACACGTACATACTTACATGTAGTAACATGTCCCACCTACATGTAATAATAATCCGTTTCATATGTACTACACATATGTAAATAATTATATGTAATAATAATTTGACTTGTATGTATTATATACATTTCCTCTGGGTTTCCTCCGGGTTCTCTGGTTTCCTCCCACAGTCCAAAGACATGCAGTCAGGCCAATTGGACATGCTGAATTGCCCCTGGGTGTGTGTGACTGTCTGTGTCTGTGTCTGCCCTGTGATGGACTGGCGACCTGTCCAGGGTGTATCCTGCCTTCTGCCCGAAGACTGCTGGGATAGGCTCCGGCACCCCCGCGCGACCCTGACGAAGAAGCGGCTTAGAAAATGGATGGATGGATGTATTATATATCAGGGCTGTTGGATAAAAACTTTGCAGGACTATTTTATTTATTGTTGATTTATTCTGATATAACTTGAAAATACCAGCTCTTCTTAACAATGTCATTACAGTGGAACAATAGGGAAAAAAATGTCAATGTTCACTCAAAGTTAAGAATAGCTTTTTTATGACAGTGATAATATATAATTACCTACATGTAATAGCATGTCCCATATGTATTATGTATATGTACTTAACTACATGTAACGTCCCATAGATAGGCATGTACTCATATGTAATAATGTACCATGTATTACATACAGGTATCTATATCTAATGTCCCATATGTATTTTATATATCTGTCTATATGTAATTATATGCCCAATATGTATTACATACATAACCATAACAACTATGTTCTATGTAACATTTATGTAAGTACCTATATGTAGTAATATGTACCATATGTACATATCTATATGTAATAATAATGCAACATATGTATTACATATAAATATCTATATGCAATAATTATATGTCCCATTTCTCAAAGTTAATCACCTATACATAAAAAGTTGACCTAATCCTAACCGTAACCTCAGTAATTAAAAAGAAACTGTTTTACCTTTTCAGTTTTCAAGAAAAGAAATATGGGACTTTTTAAAAAGGCTTTTACAGTGTCCAGTGTGCTGGTCCTGCATGTTGTTTCTCTGTATATCTTTTTTTTTTTCCTTGACATTTTTGTCCTGAAAATGTACAAAAACTAACACATACACTGGCTGCCTTGGAGGAGACGCACATGCTGAGTGAGAAGCATTAATGACCATCATGTCTTGTCGCCGCAGATGATGGTCCAGTCTGCAGCCCCTGCCCTTGCCCCTGCCCTTGCAAATCAATCATATTGATTTCTCCCAGGGGTCAGAGGGCAAAAGTATATTGATGGGAGAAAGTGCCTTACGCAGCAAGGCCAGTCCTGAGTCCAGACAGATCAATGACACCTCGGTCATGTATATATTATGGTTATTTATTTGCCCCAAAATGATTCACTTTATTGCCTAATCTGCCAACGTAAAGCACTGGCACAAATCGAGTGCCTTCATGAACTTCATGCCCTCTCCAGGCAGAAAACTCGCTCTGACACGGTCTAAACTTGGGCTTTTCTAGATCAAGGATGGTCAGGTCATGTTCATTGATGTTTTGTACTTGGATCGGAGCAGGGCAGCAGGCTAACCTTTCAATTACACCCCCCTCTTAACACAAAACAAAAATCAATTACACATGAAAATCTGTGACTAATGCGGTACAAAAACGACATACACCACAATAATATATGCATGCATTACAGTACTTTACTGCTGACAAAGGAATTCAGTGATTTGAGCTTCAGAAGCCTAGAGTTATGGTCATTTTAATATTCACTAGATTTACAGTACTGCAAAAGAGACCACAACCCATGTTTTCAGTAGATATTTCTAAGAAGATTAACTATAAAATAATCTACTTAGGCAAACAAAGAAGACAACAGAAAATAAGTGAAAAACTATTAACAGATCTAGACAAAATGGGACTACTAACAATCCTGAAAGGCCTGGTAGACCAACAAAAATGTTCCCATAAGACAAACTGTTCTTAAAGCTTTCATTTTTGAGAGAAAATCAAGCTCTACTCTTGTTTCAGATCTTAAAACATCCACAGATCTTCTGTCCATCCTTCCACTGTGAGAAGACAACTCAGCACTATGGGTCTGAAAAGATGTGTAGCTGTCAAGAAGCTCTTACTGAGAAAAGGAAATAGACTAAAAAGAAAAGCATTTCCAAATCAAACAAAGGAAGTGCTTCTGTTCCCAAAACAACAGACTGACCACCCGGAGTGACCACCCGGAGAAAAATATCCCTGCAGGTTTCTGAAAAGAACGGAAGCAACTTGTGCTCGATGTTCATTTTGATATTAAATAATTCCATAATTTATATAGTTAGTGATACAAAAAGATTCAATTCAAAAGTTTGATTCTGCTCTTGTAACTTTTTTCAAACTAACAAAAATTTTATGAAAAATGGCAAAGAAATGTGACGAAGCACAAAACCAACTAGACTGCACTCACAAAAATAACTTCATCAAACTGAAATCCTAAGAAACTTTTTCCTCTTCCAAACACAAATGTGGTACTGACTGAAAGTTTATAATCAATGATCAATGAACTAAGAATGATGAATCATTAAAAGCAAAAGCAGTGGGTTTCATGGCTTATAGGCCATTAGGGTTCTAGGCAGGTGAAGGTGACTGAAGATATCAGTAATATTCTGCAAAACTCTGGACGTGCAATTCATAGTTTTTGAGCAGAAGAGCAATAAATTACTTCCACCTTCACATAAGCTGTAAGCACAAAACAAGTTAGAGAACGCTCTCCTGTCTCTTTAGCAGAATTTCCGAGAAATTGGCGGCTCTGAAACGGTGTAGAACAAGAGAACGTTTGTTTGTAGTTTTTTCTCGAATTCACTGAGAAGGCCCTGGAGGGAACCGCCGCAAACCCTTTCGAGCATAGCTTCTTGGGGGCCTATGGCGCACTGAAACAAACGTGCCTTCTTCCCTTCCTCGTCTAATCCAGAAATTTATTTGTTCAACTATCACATAAATCGAAGCCCAGCTGTAACCAATGAGTTGCAGCTTGACCGGCCCAGCCAGCTGGACCCGATTCTGCTGAGGCAGCAAGATTTCCAACATTGTTCGCTTGGCTACATCTGGAGGAACCATCAGGGTTCAGAGGTGAAGACAAAAACTCCCTCTTAAAACAAACTCCTGCGACGACGGAGTTCGTCTCCCTCTCTCTCTCTCTCTCTCTCTCTCTCTCTCTCTCTCTCTCTCTCTCTCTCTCTCTCCAGCCATTTACCTCGGAGGGGAAACATTGGATTTTACGAACTATTGAGTTTTTTTTTCTGGGGTTAAACTCTGTGTTTCAAACTGCAGCTTTAGAAATGTTAGAAACTTAGAGTGCGCAATGTAATTTTGGTATTTCTTGGATACCAACTGTCATTACTTGGTGATTTATCATCAACCAGCAAGCCTAAAATCCATGAAAATATCCATTAGAAAAATAATAGTTCCAGACAAAATTGTTTGAAGCCATTGTAAAATACTTCCAAGTGCACATATGAACTAAATTATGTACTAATGCACAAATACACCAGAAGAGTTCCTTATATGGAGCGTGGGATGCTGAAACGATAAGTGGTGCCAGTCAGTAGCCTGTATATGAAGTAAACAAGCTGAAATCATATTAAACACACCCTATATAAGAACCCCAAAAAACAACAGAAGCACAAAAGTTATCTGGTCAAAAACACTTAAGTAGCAAGTAATTTAAAGAACTGCAGAACTGGATTAAAGCCAGCATCCATAAGCTTTGGCATAAGCAAACTGAAGTTTGTGTGGCGCTATTTTTCTCTTTTTTGGGGGGATTCTTTTGATTTAAAAAAAGATGCTAAAAGCTCCAAAGTTAGAGGCGTTAGTGCAGATGTCACCACCAAAACAGAATGAAACTCAACACAAAACAATTAAAAGTACCTTTACTCACTGATATACTTGAGTAAAAGTACTATTTATTCAGTATTTGAAAACACTGAGTACAAATCTATTGATATTTTACTGAAGTAACTAGTTACTAGTTACAACCAACCTGTGCCAAAAACTTAAGAGCTGATGAAACAAATGGAACACACCACGTTAAAAGTGTTTCTCATATTTGCTGAAATTGAATAAAATAAAATTAACATATTTATAACCAATAGATTTTGGTCAACAATTGTTTATTAGTCAGTTGATTCTTAATCTGTTAATCATTAATATCAATATTTGCAGACATATAACAATTACAATATACAGCAACACAATCGGAAAAATATATTTTGCCCTGGATATAACAGCCGGTCTAAATCCAAGGAAGAATCAGAATTAAGCCAGCACTCTTTGCAACACAGGGTTCTTTGGAACGCTGCCATACAAGAACCACTTTTGGTTCCCCAAAAGAGTCTTCCAGTTCTTTGGCAAATGAGACATATGAGAGTGAAGAACCCTTTTAAAGCTAATGTGAAGGTACTATACTAATTAAAGGTTTTTCCTAGCATCCATACGTCCAAAGCAGGAAATATTAGGAACATTTATTTATTAAAGAGTGACACTTTGGACAAATAATGCTAAATAGCTGCTGTTGTTGTGAGGAAAGCAAATCAGTGGCAACTAAGAGTCAATGACTGAAGCTTTCGCACAACACTATTGAATCCCCATTAATATCACAGGCCAATTGTTTGTGCTTAATTGATAGGTGTTAAGTCCCTTTTCACCCTATTGGCCATGTAACTGGGAGGCCCATGTGCTGAGAGGCTCTTTCAGACTCAGCTGAAATACAGCACGTGGCCTGGGCCTCCGAGACCACGCGGGCAGAAAAGGCACGCTAACAACAAGCCAAGTAGATGTTGCAGGCTATGTCTGGAGCAGTGGCCTTCTGCATACTTCACACTAAAGCTCTACATACACACATGCACACCATGAAATGGGAGCAAAAACTGTGAACTTAAATCTCTCAAGGCTTTACTGAGACAGTTCCGGGACAAGCCTGGCAAATACGTCACTGAACAGGACAGCAATTAGAAAGGAGGGGGAAATATGCTTCGTATTCTCAAGTGAAGGGCAGATCCACTGAGGCACAAGTGTATTTTTATCAGGTGTTTTTTTTTTTTTTGCAAAAGTCACCAATATTTTCTTGTTTTCCATGGCTTTGGCATTTATACTGCTCTGCTAAAGTCCATCCTTCATTTATTTAATTTCCAGTGAAAGTGTAAATTCATTTTTCAGGAAATATTTATGAGGAGATCTGTCATCATCAGATGAACAGTGTTTAAAAGCTTTCATCCGGAAAGATACGCCTGTTGTAAAAAGCGCTATATAAACAAACTTTGACTTGAGAAGACTTTGAGACTTTGAAGAAATCAAGCTCCACTCTTGCTGCAGATCTGGGGAAAAAAAAAAAAATCACAGGTGTTTCTGTCCATCCTTCCACTGTGAGAAGACAACTCAACACTATGAGTCTGAAAGCGTGTGAAGCTGTTACTGAGAAAAGAAGATCATTTGCAAATCAAAAAAGAAGACTGGCCACCCCAGAGAATGTGTTGGCAATTACTGGGATTGTGAGAAGCAAAAAATGCAACCAACTTCTAAGACACTAAATACTGAAAGATTTGATATTATGTCTTGTCGCTGAGGCTTTTCTCTGTGTTAAATCCATGTTTTTCTGCTTTTTTCCTGATACTAAAAATGATTCATTTGTCTTTTTGACTGTAAATTCAATAAATGAAAGAGTGCTCTGAATTTACTCAGTACTGTATGCATTATAATTCTGAGCATAATGTTTTTATGCCAAAAAATAACATAGAAGAGAGGAAAAAAAACGTGCAACTCAAAAATGCTCCCTTATAATGTCATGTTGTATTTATGAGTGGAGCATGAACATATTTCTGGGTCATAGGTTTTCAAGCTAAAACAACATAAAAAATACACTTGTTTAAGGTACTTTTGACAAAAAATTACCAATATTTCATTCCATTTCTTACGCTTTCATGGCAACAGACAATATTTCTAATGCCTCTCAACAAATAATGCTCAAGTCAATCCTAAATCAATTTTACTGACTCAGAAAAGTTGTATATCCTCTCAGTTGTGTCAATGGAATGACACCAGATTCAAGGCCTTTCTTCACATTTATCCTCTTCAGGCATTCAAATGCGCTTAACAAGCAGTGGCGTCTGGCCAAAGAAACCCAGCGTTCACCTCTTGTGCAGAAACTGGGTCTGTGTTAAATGATTTCAGCAGCAGAGGCAATGCAGGTTTGGGACCAGTCAATCTGCATGCTCGACCGCATATTACAGCTCTACACCATCTTTCACTGCGAGGGGCGCAGAGCTGTATATCAAAAAGGCAATAGACTGCGGAGACCATGAAGACTAAGACTTTTCCCATATGGTACAGTTTGAATATTACGTTTCATACGTTATGTTTATGTCCTGGGCCGTCTGTAAATCATTCTAATCGTAGCTGATTCGGAGTGCTGAGCAAGAAGCAGGCTGATGTCAAGGCCTGGTACGAGGGAGTGAGCCTTGACTGAGGCTACACAAACACAGGAGGCACCGAGAGCCGGGGATAGGCTGACAGGCAGAAGGCAACAATGAAGCAGATGTAAAATGGGTTCCTTATGCTAACAACACGAACTTGCCACAGAACACTGCTGACCTTTAGCACCTGACATAGAACTGAATGGAAAACCTGATAGCTCTTGAAACCTGCTTCAACCTCTGAGGGTGAGAAACTCAAAGGAAACTTATAGCTTCCTTCTGAATAGCATGAATTGTCATCAATAGCAGAGCACGAGGCATTCGGGTTCGATGCATGGACAACGTGCGGAAGGCGAACCTCAGTAGACTCTGTGGGGTTTTTACTACCACGGTTCATTCGGTTCAGCCTGCGTGTTTATGATGAAGGTGCCCTATCGTATTACAGCCAGTATGTGGTGTGTACTGTACCCTGTCCCCTCAGTGGATTAAAACTCCATCTAAAAATATACAACACCGCAAAATACCACTAATTGAGAGTGTGGGCTCCCTCTAGAGAATGGGAAAAGTTAATTAACAGGCCGTGTTAACAGCAACCATAATGTGAATTCCACTGTCACTTCATGTCAGTGTTAAACTCTGAAGAGGCACTCAAACTTTTTCTACCCAAACAGAGGCACATTTTGACAATATATATGCAAAGCAAGCACTAGATACTAGGCTATCCTGAGACAGGGCTATTGAAAGGCTTCTTACATTCACATTTATGGGTTTTTATTATGAATGCCTTGAACACTGGTAACAGTAATCTGTTAACAGCTGGATGTCTGGAAAGCATTTTGCACACTTTTCCAGTCTCTGGCCTCATCCACATGTATCTGGATATGTTTAAAAACTTGAAAAAAAATCTTTGTCCATACTAACATCATTTTCAAAAATCTTTCCGTCTACACAAGAATATGAAAACGACTCAAAGAAGCTCACATGAGCATATCAGCCAAGTGGAGGGTGATAACAGCCTATAAATTTTGGTCATACACCAAAAACACTGAGCATGCTTAGTATGTAAAATACAAGACACAAAGCTGAAGCAGAAACTTTCCTAGAAAGTGGTGAGGTAGGCTTTGGCTTGCAGGCCGTCAGACCTTGTGGTCTAATATTTAACACAGATTCAAAGTCTGATTCCTGCCAGAAAACAAAAGCTTAAAAAAAATGACAGAAAGGTGCTGCTGTGTGGCTGTTTTACTGTTATGTCTCAAACACTTGACACAGGTCTGATAAGGCGGCTAAGTTGAGCTTTCCTAGTTTTTAACTTTTAGCTTTGAATCACAGAGTTAGGATTTTTCAAAAATCTGACTTTGGTTCATGATCAATTTACAGATCACTAAATTCAGTGAGGTATTTTTAATAATTGTAATTGAGGTAAAACGCTGTTAAAAACTGAGCGCAGTAGATCTCGACAACACCGCACTATAGTTTAATGAACAAGTGAATCTAAATTCAGTTAGAAACATTATCAACACCAATCCCTCCCAAAATGACTGAGCACGCAGAATCCCAGATGTCAGCCGAGTTCTCCAAACTCAATAAATAAAAACAGCAGCAGGCGCACACATTAACAGCATCATGTCAGCTCTTTCAAAAGGATGAGTTTTGCCCGTCCACATGGAATCACTGAAAAAAATATTTTAAAAGTGTCCAATCTGGAGAGAGTTTTCAAACATATCTGGTTTTAATGATCAAAAACACCATTTTTGTGTGGACAGGGTTCCCAAACAAAGATAAAAATCTTTGTTAAATTTACACCTCATTCATTTATCCAGATATTTTTGAAATAATGTGCATCATTAAAAACGTTTGTCCTTTTACGTAATTTAGTTTTACTAAAGTGAGCAAGAGTATTTCATTTGAGGCCACTGGTTTCTTCAGACCATTTCCACTGTAGTCATCTCAACTAGTTAGTTGAGTTTACACAAGAAGTATACAGTATGTTTTGTATGTCTTTTGCATTTTTTACATTATGTTCAGCATTTCTTCACATTCTAAGAACAAGGTTGCAAATTGCCCTTTGAAGTGATGCTATAGAGGAAACACTTTTACTTCCCTAAAGAACCTATTAAAGGATGATCCTTTAATTAGACATAAAGCACCTTTTTACATCTGAAGAACCTTCACAGGTAAACTAATTAAAGCTTTTATTGAAAACAAGCTGCCACAATGGGTTCTTTGAGCCTTTGTCATAGAAGAACCACTATTAGTCTCTAATGAATCATGTTTGAAAAGAAATTTGAGAGCATAAAGAGACTTTGAAGGTCACATGTTTTAAAGGCCCTATGATATTTTAAGGGTTCTTCATAGAACCTTGAAATAATGGGGTGTTCTTTAAACTTTTTCACACTCAGAAATGGTCTTCTATGGTTTAGTTGTTCTTTTGGCACCTATATTATTAAGAGTGTACAGACTGTATGTCCAAGAACCATTTAGGAACCTTCTTTTTTCTATTTTAATCCCGATTTTCTCCCCAATTTAGTCGTCTCCAATTCCACCCACTACTTAAGACTCCCCCAATCACACGATGCTACCAACGCTAGGAGGGTGAAGGCAGCACAGGCTTCCTCCAAGTCCTGTGAAACCAGCCACCGCTTGTTTTCGAACTCCCGCTCACGTAACGTCACGGGACAGCTGAACGTGCTCGGAGGAAAGCGCCAACCGCCAGATCTGTTACGTCAGCTGACAGACGCCTGCGCTGACTAGCACCATGTTGAGTGCTGGGAGGAGAAGGGGGTCCATCCTACCCACCCAGAGAGAGCGAGGCCAATTGTGCTTTCTTGGACTCCCGGCTAAGGACGGCTGTAGCACCACCAGGGATCAATCTCGAGATCTCCTGATGATAGGACCAACGCTTAGACGGTTGCACCACTCGGGAGCCGGCATGAAACCTTCATTTTTAAGAGTGCAGCTCTTATTTGCAGTTCTATTTGACCCAGAGGTTAATAAGTTACAACATCATATTCTTTTGTAGTGGTCTTGAAAGGATTTTCCCCCAATTATCTTAACAATATGTCATGTGTGTTTTGGAATCACTGACACTAAGTGTGAGGAATAAAGGTGTGAAGAAAAGTGAAGTAAAAAATGGAAACATCTGGTCTGAACCAAACTCAGGGGCAGACAAAGCTTTCTATGAATTAAAACCCATCAGACGGCTCATCACACACAAGAGTTAAAAGCGAAACATGACACTGATACTCATAAGCCATAACAACAGTTACAGAAATAAAAATAACTGAAATGTAATTGGCTGCTACAGACTGAATTTCTGATTCTGGAAAAAAGTCTTATTGGCTTGTGATAAAAACGAAGGGTAACTATTTAGTGCCATCTTATTTGACATATTACCTAACAATATTCAGCATGCTACCATGTTTTCTCTGTACAGTACTGTCTACCATTCACTGAATTTCCAGGCAAAACGATTCATGAGTAAAGCTATTCATTTTTCATCATCAGGAAAATGTATATTTATCAGCACATTTTCACACAACTAATTACAAACTAAAGACATCTGCAGGGATATTTTTCCACATGTCCAAAGTTCAGTCGTAGAAGTTGGATGAATTATCTTTTTCTCACAAATCCAAGTAATCCCAAACACATTCAGCTATGCTGAGGTCTGGACTCTGGGGTGGTCAGTGCATTTTTGAGAACACCAGCAGCTTCTTTGTTGTTTTTTTTTCAGATCTGAAGCAAGAATGGAGCATGATCTCTTGAAAATGCAAGATTTAAGTACTTTTTTTTTTTTATCTGACGGTGACACTTTTGGTGGCCACGAGATCTGTCATTGTTGTTAGGAATCCAATTTTCTCATTTTTTGTCACTTTTTTTTGTTGTTTTTACTTTTACACTGGACATTCCCATTTCTTATGCAAGTGGGTTGTCTTAATATCTAGTCCCAGATGTATCTCCTGAGGGGATAAATGAGGGGTGGTCTCTGATTTCAGCACAGTACTGTATATTCCTGTGTGTACGTTCAGCATGGTCATTTGTGGTCAATAAATATCAACTACCTTTTGGTTTTGTTAGATCATGTTCTTTACATGTCAAAATAACTTCGATATTATAAAAAAAATAACAAAGGTGACTAGAATATTAAATTGCAGAGGTTTTTTTTGTCATGGAATTAGCAGATTGAGTCTTCAAGTGACGGGAGATTAAGTTCAACAGGACTTTGGAATGTTTGTTTAGTGGAACGAGGTCTTGCTGGATGACTTTAGTGTACTCCAAGGAAAGCTAGAAGGTTGTACAGTTAACTCCCATGGTGTAATTCTAAACCATACAACCTACTACCTCAACCTGGATGCACACGTCCTTGCAGGCTTTCTTCTTGTCTTCAGGGGATAAAAGCCTGGGCGTCAACCTGGAAACGCCGACAAACATCAAGCGAAGACGTTTTTCAAAGATTTAGAAAGAGATTTGTCAATTAGAAAGAGATGAGTGTACTGTTTCACAAAGCTGGGCTTGTGACAGCCTTAAAAATATAAAACGACAAGCACTGCAGCAAAAAACAAAACCAGTGATAGAAAACAAAAAAAAATTGCTGGTTGTACCACAGTGACAGAGACCCACAGAAGCGAGCTTGGGTTGCCAGATTCGCCACAAGATCGGATCTACGGGTTTATGACAAGTGGTTAAAATTCAAAAAGAAAAAAAAAATTAAATAAACCTCAGATCATCGTGTTAACCTGTTACATTATGCTGTTTATGAACAAGCAGAAACTGAACAACAGCAAATGAGGTTCGACTACTTATGCAGTGTGTTTAATCCGGTATGTAGCAAATCACACTTTAAAACCCGTCAGTGTGGGATTTAATAACACAGCATTTGCAGGATAAACTAATATACAATGAACTCACCTAAGAAACTAGAAAAAAACAGCTGTAGATTTACAGGCGATTACTGTAAAAAATAGTGCACTCTAGATTGTAGGAGATACAAGTCAAGCTTCAAATCAAAGAGGTTAAATGACACGTTTTACACCAAATTGAAAAACTGATCATTAATTTGCTCCATTCTGAGCAGCAGTGTCTCAATTCTGTATCACTGCTGGCTGAGCTTTCCAGTACCCTCTCTGCTTTTGTTAGTTGCTGTTAACAAGCTCTTTTCTTATCTACAATTTCAGGTGAGTTTTTCTTATCCTAAATTCAAGTCTGAATGAATTTTATATGCTCTATATGCTCAACCATATAAATATTTCTTGTTTTAGTTGCTGTTTTAGTTAACTGGTTAATTCTGTAGTGTCATATACAACACATTTGGTTACTGTTTTATGTATTAGCTGTGCTTCTTAAACAGTTTAATGCTGGAGTGATTAACAGTGTTTGAATAGCTAAAGGACTCTGTAAAATCACAGATCCTTCTGTTTGTTTAAATTCTAGTCAAAACAGCTATAAACTCCAACATGCTCATTTTTCAATGTCAGACAGAAAGCAGAAAACACATTTAACAGAAAATGACACAAATGCCTCCAACACTGAGTAATATTGTGTAATGTTCAATATTATTTAATTTGTTCACTCTTTTGTGCTCTTAAACTTTTCCACCCTTTGAATCTTAAAACCAACCAGCTACAGCTGGCAACAAAAGCTGCTCCCAAATATGACTGACATTATGTTCCCCCTTAAAGAGACATTGTCCAAACTCACCTTAGCTGCCTTGCACATTTATTTCTCATGTGCTTCTAAAATGCCTACAACGAGATCCTTCTGAGAAGATTAGATGTAAGGTAACCCTCTTGGACAGGTAAAAGGAAAATCAAAGGAAAATAGGTGAGAAAACAGGAATTCCTACAACTGGGGTTCAAAAAATGATTAAAAGATACAGAGAAAATGGGACTCCTAACAACCACCTGGAAGACCTCATAGACACCAACACTGTGCCCATCAGATAAACAGCACTTAAAGCTTTCATCTTTGAGAGAGAGGAGAAAATCAAGCTCCACTCTTGCTTCAGATCTGAAAACATTCACAGCTGTCCTTCCACTGTGAGAAGGCGACTCAGCACTGTGGGTCTGAAAGAATATGTAGCTGTCAAGAAGCTCTTACTGAGATAAAAAAAAGAAGAATGTGCACCACAACACCAAAACTGGACGTCTGAGATGTGGAGAAAGCTTTTATAGACAATGAATCTAAATTTTAAGCAGAAAAGCAGAAGAAGCAGAAAATATGCCCAACTTCTAGCATGTGTGGAAAAATATCTCTACAGATTATTTGGAAAAACTGAAAGCAAGTCTCACCAAAATAAAGGAAGCTGTAATAAATGCAAAGAGTGGACATAATACATATTTTAAGAAACACATTCAGTTGCTACTTGTGTGAAAATTTCTGTGAAATAAGTTTTCTGCTGTAAAATGAATTTCTTGTACTTAATGGCCGTTTTGACTGGAAATTAAACACGATAAAGGGTCTCTGACTTCCACAGTACTTTAAAATAAGCTGAATTTCAACAATATGTAATATGTAAAAACAGCAGCATTAACTTTTGTAAATAAAGGAATAACCTGTATATTTGAATTACAGTGGCGTAGTTGTAAATGGCTCTGTCAGTACTGTACTGTAAAAAAACAGCTCTGTACTGACTAAACCGTTGCTAGTTAATTACTGATATTTTACATGTCAGTTTTTACAGTACAATAGGTTCACTTAAGTGGCCTCAGATGTGCGCATTACTGTCCTGTGAATTAAAAAGTGCACAGCACATTAACTGGCTTCATGCTGGATTTCCATCTTACGCACAGATCGTCTTGATTTCGAGTTGGAAGACATCGCACACTGAAAGCCACTCATCGGCAGTTTGAAGACAAACAGGAACTTGCACATTCACAAACATGTTTAGTGACTGAATCACTTTATAAATTGTTTTGCTGAGTTTTTCTGGAGCCACACAGAGACTTGACGTTAGATGAAACTGACCCAGTATGAGAGTTTAGCATGGGAAGCTTACCTGGCTTGATGTCAGCAATCCTGGACTGCATTAACAGATGCTGCTCCACCCACTGAAAACACACAAAGTACAGACATTAGTTACCTAGTTAAACTATGTTTTCAACAAATACATAACACACACTAAGGTGGCACCTTAGCAGCCTATTTCACAGTAATTACATAGCTGTAACACAATTATTACAAAATTACTCATTTGCATTTGCAGATGGCTGGAAAAGGTAATAAATTCCCAAACTTGTGTGAAAAGTGATAAATATTCTGCACTCGGATTGTGAGAAGCAGAAAATGCAACCAAATTCTAAGACTGAACTTTGAAAAACTGAAAGCAAGCGCTGTAATAAGCTGTAATAAAGGCAGATACACACACACTAAAATACTAAAATAAGTTAATAACAAAACATATGTAATTGTTGCTTCTGTGTAACTTTCTGTTAAATAAATGTGATTTGATTTTTACTGATGCTGAAAAATAAATCACTTGTGCTGAACGGTCAGTTGGTCAACTACATGTAAAATTTCTCTCAAATATTACTGGATTATACAGTTAATTTATTAACTACATACAATTAGTTTATAAATCTAAAATATATAAACAGAAGACAAATATATACATAAACATATGTGTATTTAACTGTGTTTACAACAAACGCAAGACACGCCCTACCCACTTGTGCAGCCTATTTCATAGTAATGACATAGTTATTACAGAATAATTAACACTCATGTCTTGTATTTGTAGATGGCTGAAAAGGGAAATGCATTCCTAAAAGAATAAATATTCTGCTCTTTGCTCAAAAGTCTTTATATTTGTGTGTCTACTGACAAGAATCTAACAACAGCCTTGCACTGTGAAACTGAATTTACATTCATTTACATGAAGCACTGCGGCATGCAAACAGATGCAGTTCTGCTATTAAATACGTACAAGACTGAATGATTTCACTGCATTTTTCACTGTAAAATGTACCACAAAGTCCAGCAATAGCAGGCTGCTCTAAGAGGCACTTGCCAGTGCTTACCATGCTCTGCTGCCTGGTGTCTGTGGCGAAAGGACGGGGTAAGATTAGATGAGACCACAGTGATTTTTAAAAGAGCAAAGAAGCTGCCAGGGCAGTAAGGCTGCCAAATGGCTGTGCCACAGAACAGCTCCCATTCACTCGCTCCCACCAGCACATATTCACATGACTTCCAGGCGAATTGGAGCCAGCTTTTTTGCAGGACTTTCTTTTTTTTTTTTTAATAAACAATACCAAAGTGGGTACCAGCTTAGCAAAACCGATTAAGTTTAATGTGCTCATTTTGTGTGAATAAAAACACAAGAACAATCTCCTCTAACGCGTTTGCGTCCCATCCGAAGAAAAGGCGCCAGACTCAGTAGAAACGACAAAAAAAAAGACGGGTGTCGTGCCAAAACCAGACTGGATCCAAAAATCTTAGCGAATTCAGGTAAAAGTCTGCTCTGCGCCAGCCGCCATTTTCTCAGCAATCGAAAGACGGGGAAGTGAGGAAAAAAAAAAAAAAAAAAAAGAACAGGATTGGCACTGCTTTCCAAGTTTATCCCCCCCTCTCTCTCCCCTGCGCTCTTTCTGTCCTGGCACCAAAACAAAACCTTAGCCATAAGGTCACATGGTTTCTCCGTTCCGAGACCGAATAAAGCAAAGCATTCCAATGAAGCATTCAGCTGACAGTGTGAAGACATCTTTTGTCTAAATCAAAACCCTGAGCCCTGCCTACCCCGAAAAATTCGGCACCTTCCAGGGGGAGAAAGCAGGGGGGCGAGAAAAGGGGTGGTGTTGGGAGTCATGGCAACCTCTACCTGGCACGCTGCCCATCATCAACACATGGAGAGTAGCGCTGGCTTACGTGAGGAAGAATAGGAATGCTCTGTTCTGGCCAAAGTCAATCTCATATTCACGGCCAGTGCCTCGGTTTCAACAGCAATGTGCCAGCACCTTTCCGTATTGTTGAAAACGACAGCGTTTCTCGGCTGACCGGCTCCTACACCAGACGGGCTCATTCGCACTCAGTGACTACATCTCAATTCGGGCACTATGTGCTATATTCTTATGCTATACACTGGTCTATTCATGCAAGTCTACAGCAGAGGATTTTAGTTTAGTCTCGTTATCAGCTGCAGAGGTAACACACGAGTAAAGCTCCCATTAAACCTGACAGGTTCAACACGTCATCAGATAATTAGCTTCTCATTAAAGCACAAAGACAGAGCTGAAGTGCTGCTTGTGGCTTTTAAGTGAAAGAGGCACAACAACTTGAAACAGCTAGCTAGTCTGTAGATTACACAGCATGTATGCTAGCTAGCAAGTACAACAGCTAATCCAGCTAAAGATTTAAGAAGTTTTAAAGGACATGATCTGTAACTTACCAGGACTCCAGCTAGAATAGCTGACAACTTCAGCTTCTGCACGATACCTGCTATTCAAATGCTATCCACATGCTAGCTGTTTCGAGCTTCCTCTTTCCTTCAAACACTACATTTACCACCTGCTGTGCTTCGTTCTGTCCATCAGACTGAAGGTTGTCCTGTACAGAAAGGCTAGTTATTTGAAACGGCAAAACTGATATGAGAAGTCATCCATGCATCCATCCATCCATCCATCCATGTAAAAACAAAAGGTTGTATTTATTTACAGCATGTAGGCTGGTTGTCATAATGTAATCAGTTCTGTTTGTGTTTTTATTGTCATAAGCCGTAAAAAAAGTTGAATCATTTCCGAGTTGAGTCATTTAAGGACGAGTCCATGTGGAGCTTTGAGTGGGTCAACCTGTGAATCCGGTGCTATATGGTGATGTATTTTCCGGAGCCTAGATGTTTATATGCTCGTATCGCCACAAAATTAACTCAGTATATTTCTTGTGAAGATGTCATTTACAGAGCTTTGGTGAACAATACATTATT
The DNA here is from genome assembly GCF_015220715.1 of Pygocentrus nattereri. Lineage (NCBI taxonomy): Eukaryota > Metazoa > Chordata > Actinopteri > Characiformes > Serrasalmidae > Pygocentrus > Pygocentrus nattereri. The sequence continues at coordinate 8,149,275 of NC_051228.1, forward strand.
GCATAAAAAAACACATGTTTTGTAGAGGCTTTGCTCACAGTGTCCCACTCATGACAACTGGAGGGAATTTCACAAACAAGGCCTGTGACTGGCTGGCATACAAGAGGAACTATCAGCCAAAACAGAACTGCAGGAAGTGCATGAGCTCGTAATTGTGTAAAGGTGAGTTTGTCTTTTTCACAAGCTTTGTTCTGCTGAACGTATATTGAGGCTTTAACGCTCTGCAGTAAATTGAACTGACAGACTATTGCAGTTACTTAACTAAAGACTCCCAGTAACCAATATAACATTTGGAAATCATTAGGTGAATGCTGCAAATAAACTAACATGAAAAACGTGTTGCACAGAAATCCAGTGATTTATCTGTCCATTTTGCATGTATTGCCTTAAAATAATGTCTCTACAGTGGCTACTGCCTAATCTTCCTGGCCACATTTCACATTTTAGCCTCTAATTTTAGTTTGTTTTTCTCTTTTAACAAACCACCAGACTAGTTAAATTTTCACACATGCACAAATATTCACCGTTAATAACAAAACAACTGCTTTCACCCTCCCGTGTGAAATCCACAGCTTGTCTGGTTAATCACAGAACTAATAGCAGATCTGCCAACTGTAATGACAATGTTACCACTGTGATAAACATACGTGACATCAAGTGTCAACTTCTTTCTGAAGCTCTAAGCATTTCTTCTATGCCTGCCGCAAAAGGAAGGATTACTGAAATATGGCTTGCTAAGACTGCTGATAAACAAACGATGAGAAAGCTCACAGCTGAGTTAGAAACAGCAACTGAAAAAGCAACTGAATGACAAAAATATTCAATCTGGCTGACAATATAGTGAAAAACGATTTACATTATTCCTTGGTTTGACTGGTGTGATGGAACAAAATGAAGTGGACCTGGTGGACTCATTAAAATGCTACACCTGACTTTTTTGGGGGGGCTTTATTGGAGTATGCTTATTCATTGTAAATATCATGTATATACGATAAACCTGTTTCTACAGTTCTGGTCACAGATTTTTAATTCGGTCCACAAATTTCATTGGTCCTGAGCGATTAGTCAAATTCTGTGTTCCCCTGAAATGTTCTACACTAAACACAAATACACAGTACCATACAACACAATCACACTTGCTGATAGAACATGACCTAAGTGAGGCAAACCGTGACTACTACAGCTAGGCCTTCAGTTTCGGCCATAAATGGCCACAACTAAAGTCACTGTCCGCAGTTAGTAATAGCTAGGGCTGTTTTTTCATTCATTAGTTATCAAAAATGTGATTAGTAGACTCCACTGTCACTTCTAAATTATACTGGTGGTTCATCCGACAAGTTAGGCTTTGAAATTTGCATCTGAATCCCAAACCAATGGGAGAGCTTGACTGATTCTATCAAGATACCACAGAAATTTTAACTGGAAAAAATTCTGTTGGTCATTTCAAGAATTTAACCTTTCTGGTTTCAGGCAAAACTAAGCAATGAATTAAGACTAATATTACAATGCTTGCAGAGTTTAAAGACAATAAGCAAAACGATTCCACTAAATAAACACGTAAAAAAAAAAATACAGACGTGTATTTGTTTTTTCTTTCACAGAAATGATTAGGCTGCCTCTGAAGCCCTATAAGGCCCTGAAGATTACCCACTGGTATTAACAAATGCATTGTATCCAGTTTTATATCATGGAGAACATCCTACTCACTAGAAGGACTAGCACACAAAGGAAGCACTCGATCTTAGATACAGGCTTAGTCTCCTCTCTGGTTGCAGATGGAAGGTGAGGCAAATGCTCAGACTGGCAGTCTGTGCTGAATCTTAACCATTGCCTGTGAATGTGTAAGGAGTGACTCACTGCAGGAACGCTACCTTAGCAGGACGCTGCAGTACCAACATATTTCACAGTCGCTAAAAGAGCTCCGTTTTTTTCTGCTCTGGGTTAAAGAACCCATGCTTTCTAAATGCTCCTCCCCCAATTTCAACCATGTCTTACAAAATATCTAGCATGTCTAGCAAATAGCACCGTGCAAAAGTCAGAGAACAGCCATCGTTTATTTCATTTTCAGTCTAAACGGTCACTATTCATTTTTCAAAAGATATTTCCAAGGAGATTAAATGTAGGATAATCCATATGAAAATAAGCAAAAAACAGTTTCCAAAACTGGAGTTTAAAAACTATTGAAAGAGAATACAGGACTTCTAACAACCACCTGAAATAGCAGGTCCCCACCAGATGAACAGTATTTAAAGCACTGATTGTTTCTGTCCATCCATCCACTGTGAGACAGCTCAACGCTATGATTCTGAAAGGGTGCGCAGCTGTTAAGAAGCTCTTACTGAGACAAGAAAATAGAAAAAAAAAATTGAAATTTAACATAGAAGCTGCTGGTGTTTCTTAGAACAATGGACTGACCACCCCAGTGTCCAGAACTCAATGTCTCTGAATGTGCTTGGGATTAGCTGGACCATGAAAAGCAGAAAATACAACCAATTTCTATGACTAAACTTTGAAGATGTGGAATATATCCCTGCAGATTTCTTTGAGACTGGAAGCTATAATGAGGGGAAAGAGTGACACCCTAAATACTTGAAAAACTGATATAATATTTAGATGTTGAGGCTTCTGTGTACTTATCTGTTAAATATGTCTTCCGCTGAAAAATGAATGACTTATGTACAGTACTTTGAAACATTTTGACACAAATCTGACAGAAATTAAGCATTGTATTAGGCTTCTATGTATTTTGAACTGTGTTTTGAAACAAATCTATATGACTAAAACTAAAAATTAATACTGCTTTGTCACATTAACATGAAATATGACCCAAAAATGGGTTTTAAAACACATACTCCAAAACACAGCCCTCAGATCTCATTAGGCAGGCTATTGTGTTTCTCAATAATTTGCTTACAATGTGGTTGATGCAGAGAAATCTAATTGGGGTATTGACTAATTATCAGCCAATTAACCAAATGTCAATTTGAAGCCATTACAAAAAAGTACCTTAATGACTTTTTTGCAGTTAATTCAAGTAGCAGCATTGATTCCATGTCACATTATGTAGACAACGCATACATAAAACAGATTGTGCCTCGAGTTCCTACCAAACTAAAAAATAATCAAGTGTGTTCTAGTGTTGGCCAACAGGGTACTTAACATTCTGCACCATTCCACAGATTCATGATCCTTACAGAGACTCCGACCATCGCTGGCTACTCCCCAGACACTGTGTACACTTGATAACCCACACTTAACATCTGACCACTGCCTGAAAAACAACACAGGAGACTTACACTGCCTTACACTGCCTACCAGCAATGCTCAGGTACACTTTCGGCAAAAGACAAGGAGGTTTATCTGCAGGTCAAATGCTCAACTAAACTGACTGAACAAAACCAACGGAGGAAAATCAGAAACATTTAAGAGCCAGCTTTGGTTCCCCAAAGGACCATGCTTGAAAAAGAGATTTGAAGGTGTGAAGAATGATTTGAGGGTTAAAAAAGCCGTAAACATAGAGACGGGTGTCAGGGCTGATGTGTGACAGAAGGATAGCAGCAAGAGTGAATGGGAAGGTTTACAGGACAAAAGTGCATCCTGCTATGATGTATGGTTTGGAGACTGTGGCTCTGTCTAAAAGACAGGAGGCTGAGCTGGAGGTGGCGGAGATGAAGATGCTGAGATTTTCATTGGGAGTGACAAGGATGGACAAGATTAGAAATGAGCAGATCAGAGGGACAGTGAAGGTGGAGCAGTTTGGAGATAAAGCCAGAGAGGCCAGGTTGAGATGGTTTGGACATGTGTTGAGGAGGAATAGTGGATATATTGGGCAAAGAATGTTGGAGATGGAGCTGCCGGGTAGAAGGAGAAGAGGTAGACCTCAGAGAAGGTTTATGGATGTAGTGAAGGTGGACATGGAGATGGTTGGTGTGAAAGTAGAGGAGGCAGTGGATAGGGCAAGATGGAGGCAGATGATCCGCTGTGGCGACCCCTAAAGGGAGCAGCCGAAAGAAGAAGAAGAAGATGAACTGATATTATTGTGATTTCAATAGGCACTTTGCAAATTATCTTTCATTCTCAATGTTTTTGTTTATTTTACCATTCTCTTTGTATGGCTATTGTAATCTATAGCCAATTTAAATGTATGCACTTATTTGTCGGCTATACAGACAGTCAAATAATAACTACACACACACAAACATCGAATCCCACATGGAATGATTATAATGTAGATTGGCAATGATTGCGGGGAAATATGCAACTGAAGCAAATATACTCTGCTACATGTGATCTAATTTGGGCAGAGCATAAAATGGACAATCTTGTCCAGACGCCCCAATTTACCAATATTGTCCAAACATTGTTCCAAACAAACAAACAAGAAGAACCACTGGTCATCACCACAGGCCATCTTTGAGAAACATTTTATATATATATGTACACACACACACACACACACACACACACACACACACAAACACACACATCATTACACATTATTAACTAATATTACAAGCTAGCCTAATTGGTAATTACACAGTAAATACATTACCATCAGGAAAAAAACATGAGTGGTGGGGTAAGGCTGAGTAGCTTCATAACTGAATTCAAATCAAAATTTACATTATCATCCAAGCTTCCTGGATTAAAGGTTGAGTATCTGTACTTTTGACAGACTTGTTTGTTACAATACATTACATTTGAGAAACAACTGATATCAAACTGCTTTGTGCTTTTGTTATCTGTGGTGATAAGAGTTAAAACAGCTGGTCTAGGACCTTTGCTTTTACCTCCTCACGAATGCAGTCACAGTACACTGACGGGGAGAAGTGATCTTAGATTAGCAGTCCTCGCCTGAAAGTCTTAATGAATAGGAGCCAACGGTTGTGTCAGCGAGAGGAATAAATGACATCTGAAATGAATTAGGAACAGCCGTTCTGGAGGGCTTGTACTGTAAAGCTTATTTTGAAAGGTGGCTTTTTTCCTGTCACACTGAGATCTAGTTTCCATTCAACGAAAAGCTTACCTTAAATCACCCCGGTTTTGAACTCTGTGCCCTGCGCCACCGGTACCAACTACGTCCAATCACTCGCTCGAGTGTGTCTAATTTTGTGTTGCCTTTTCAGTTCCTTGCTTAACTGACAGAAGAGCATCTGAGGGGTCTTCCCGGTTTGTCAGACACATTCAGCAGCGAGCATATGGACTATTTCATGGCCATCTCCCCTCTCTCCCACCCGCCGGGCGATCGGTACAGTAACAGCAGCAATGCTTTTAGACGGACATTCAGCCGAGAGACGCATGCCAGGCCTGGGCCCTGTGGAATCCGGCCCGCAACACTCGATATGTGGATTCAATTACCCTGAACCCGTCTGCCTTTGTGCCTGGATCGACAGATAGCATCTGAGTGGACACCTCCCTCCATTCTGCTCCTGCTGCCTGTGGAGCGGCACGCGGGATCATGGGAAAGAATTTTGGCCAAGACAAAATACCTCTGCTTAGGCACATTTCTCGGAACAGCGTAGGACGCGTACTTGTTTATGAGAAAATACGCTCTATTTACGCTCATGTATGCTAACATTCGGAGACAAACATAGGTTGTCCAGATCCATAACAAAGGAACGGTATAGAAGGCAGATGTGCATAGGACAAGCTAGTGAGGGAAATAATTTAGATTAGAAGATAAGACTCCAGGAGAACCGTTTTAAGGTCCTGTCCACGAGTGTCCAGATATTTTTGAGAGAAAAAAAAATCAGTGTTTTTGATCACTCAAAACAGTGGTTTCTTTAAAATACACTCTCCAGGATGGAGATGTGTGGCAGCTTCTGTCCAAATGTTTTTGAAAACGCTGATGTCACGCTGTTAACTTGAGCATGCCTGATTCTATTTACTGAGCATCCAGAAGTGCAGCTGACGACAAGGGGGTTTCTGACTGTCTGGTAATTTGTGGGTTGACAGTGTGTTTATAGACGAAATTTGCTTTAGTGCAAATGGAGGGAAACTCTAGAAAACACAATTTCTATGGCTGCCCAAAACTCTGTAGGCATTTGGGGATGATTGGCGACATTGGAACTTGGCAGTTTAGCCATGGCACCAGGAAGCAGCAAACTTTCTTTAACTTTTTAAGCTTTTATTTTCTGGCAGAATTTGGACTTTGAATCTGCATTAGGTGACAGCCTGTGGGTCAAAGTCTACTGAGTTTGTAACATGCTGCCATTACTTTCTTAGAAAATGTCTACACCAGCTTCGTGATCTGTATTTTGCAGAGCACAAATGCTCACAATGTCCATCTTGAGGTGTCTGACATTGTATTTTATCACCCTCAACTGAGCAGGTGAGCTCATCTGAGTATTTTTGAGTCATTTCTGCAATTTTAATTGACGTGTTTCAACTAAACATAAGTTTATTATTAAAGTATAGTGATTTTTAAAGAAGAAATATCAGATATTAGCCAACACTCAAAGTTTCAATACTGGTAATCGCAAAAAAGTACTAACAGTGATTCATTAAGTGTTTAACGAATTGACATCTAAATTAGTTGGACTGCGTGCAGGTCCACACTGATCACAGTAAAACAGAACAGAATGTAGAACAGGAACTTTCTGTGTGGCACTGCTTTCTATCACTATATACAAGAAGCCCCACGTTGCCTTTATTGTTGGACGCACTGCAATGAGTGACCGTGCGCAAACATTCAGCACTCATACGATCTAAACTCTTATGAGTTTGCAAAGGCTTCAACACACTTTTCGCACCAACACCTTGCACATTAAATGCAACGCAGTTATACACATGTACTGACGTAATGCCTTTACAATAAACAGTGACTGAAGTGCCAAGCACATCACTATTCATATCTTTCCTTAATCAACACGCCAGGCAGTGACATAAAATATAAATCTGCAAGTTTTCGACTTAGATCATGCTTATTAAACACTACAATGCAAACGTCAAAGAACATCCTTCATTTGTGCTCTTTCCAGTCAAAACAGAAAACAGACATTGTGCACAGGCTATTCAGTTTTCAGCTACAAGACAAAAAAAACAAAACAAAAAAAAAAAAACAGAAAATGTTTAAAAAAATACAAAGACGTCTCAACAATTAAATAGAGTATTCAATTTTTTTTCACTACTTAGTGTGTCCACTCTGCCTTTATTGCAGTTTTCATTATTTTCAGTTGTCTCGCTTTCAGTTTTCCAAAGAAATCTGCACCGATATTTTCCCACACCTCCAAAGTGGAGGTGCTTCTCACAATCCAAAAGTCCCCAAACACATTCAGTCATGTTGAGGTCTGGACTTGGGTGGTCAGTCTATGGAAGGTTCTTTTTTTTTTTTTTTTTAGCTATTTCCGTTTCTCAGTGAGGGCAGTTTAGCATCATTTTAGACCCTTAGAGTTGAGCTGTTTTCTCACGGTGGAAAGTGGACAGAAACACCTGTGATTTTTCAGATCCAAAGCAAGAGTGGAGCTCAATTTTCTTTCTCACAAAGACGGTGGTCTGTCAGGTATTAAATAATTGCTACCCTCTTTTCTGAGTTTTCTCACGTTTTTCTCTACCTTTTCCACAAATTCTTCCTTTGAGTGTTTTACTTCTTAAACAAGTGGGAGAATATACATCTAATCTCTTCAGAAATATCTTCTGAAAAATGAGTAACTTGTACTTAATGACCTTTTCAGCTGGACTGCACGGTACTGTACACAGCAAAATAAATGTGACAACACTGAGTAATGATATTAGTAAAGGAGAAACCTGGCATCCCTTCAGTAAAGGAAAAAAAAACAGGTAAAACCATAACAAAACCCTAACATGGAAAGGTTTAGGTGTAAATCATTCGGTGTGGTTTGGTAGGGAACGATGTTGAGACGAAGACACGTGGCTCAAAGGTGCAGCCATGAGGACTGTGGTCTGATAAATCATACAGCGGATAAAAAGTTCTCAACATGCCCTGATGACGGTTCTCTCCAGCATCCAGAAGTCAAGAGGTTCATACTGATAACTCAGATAACTCAGCCATAAGACAGGCCTCATGACTCACATAGGGTCCGCCATTCAGCGGGGAGTGGAATCTAATTTATGCACCAAAAACCCTTGTCTACATGTGTTCCTTCCACATAATTTAGCCTTAAATCAAGAAGTGTGGCGCAGAGGCTGTGTGCAGCAAGGGTCATTTGGATGCTAATTCGTTCTTTTTTGCAGGACATTCACATTTTCTAATGTTTTTAAAACATGGATAGTGATTTCAAATAAAAAAGACTGAGTTCATAACTACTTTATGAATGCATAACATTTGTAAAAGCAAAAATAAATGATATATTATCCACTTTAAAGAGTATCCTACTTAAAATAATAATAATAATTTTCCTCTTTCAAATAAAAGTGCTGCTTTTCTAAGGGAAATTAAGCTAAAACATTCTCTACTGAGGATACAGTTTATATGTTTTCCTGAGTTTAAATCACAATATGGGAACACAAAATGTGACAGTGTTCAGTGTTCAATGTACAGTGGCACCCAAACTTTTGCAAACAATAGTGGATTGTAAACACTCTATAGATAGAGGAGTGAATTGTACCTGTATAGTCCATATATGGAAACTAAGCTACACATTTTTAATTTATAGTTTTTTGATGCAACAAAAACAAATGCTCCGCCCATTCAGTTTAGCTCCGCCCATACATACTGACCTTATAAGGAGCTGTTTTAGCTTGGACTAGTTTTCGAAAAAGGGCCCAATCTGGGGTAGACCAAAATCTACATAGGGTCACCAAGCCAATGAGTCTTGTGACCAAAATTCAAAACCTGTGGCCAGAATAATGGAAACGTGTTTAGTTTTGATGCTCATCAACGGACGTCTGATCCAGGTTACTTCACTACTGTACAGCTACTGCAGTCATAGCCTCTTAGTGTAACAGCAGCTTATATAACACTTTATTACACTTAAGAGTGACAACTTTAGCCAATGAAAGAGCATCTATGCCGCTATGCGGACCAGAGACTGGTTTCAGAAAAGAGTCCAAAGAAAGAAAATCTACTAAAACTACACACTTAAGAGAAACACTGAGAAGTTCTTCAAAAAACTTCAAAAAAAGAATTTTCTTCATTTTTCTTAAAATGTCTCTCTAAAAGTGGTATTCTTAAAAAAATGTATGGCTTTAAGTCTTTACTCAAGATCCTTCTTAAGTGTTTGTCTTCAGAAAGCTTATGTGAATTCAGGTGGTCACCACACCATCACATTAGTTGCTGCAGGTAACGAACTGTTACAAAATCTGAATCCTTTGATTCTGTTTCCAACCCAACAGATTTGTGAAAAGGGAAAAAGAACAACAAAAAAACCTGAACATTTTACTTTTAATGTTGTTTCATACTGAAGCCAGAAACATACAATAGCAGATTGTCATTTGTGGTCATGAGCTGTCATAATAAATTTTGTTCAGCACTACAACAGTGTGGTTTTTACAACTACAACCATCAGACGTAACGTTTGATGTCGCATTGGCTAACTAGAGTTCAAAAGGCAAACAATATCATGTGACAAGCTGTCATGACATCAAACCAGAGGAGAATCACGCCTGTATTTAAACTCTATTTAAACTCTAAGTATTGCAGTATTACTCTTGTTCTACTGTTAAGTTTTGGATGGAAACAAAAGGCTTTAATTCTTGAAATGGCCAGCGGAAAATTGGTAATAAGGTATTGCTTTTCTCTGTGATATGTAGGAAAATATAGGTTAGCTCTCCCATTGGTTAGTACTTTGGGAGCTAAAGGAAAGTCCTAACATGTTACATTAATTCAGCATAATTATTAACTCACAGCAGAATCAAAGAATTATGGATGGATTTACAGTGGGTGGATCCAATTTCATGAGAAAAATGGTCACTCCAGGCCTTCTGGAAGAGCTAGATAGGTCACTGATTCTGACAATGAGTGACAGTCTAATCTATAAGCTGTTAGAAATGGAAAACAATGGCAGCTTTACACCAGAACACTCTGCTGAAAGAGTTACCGTGAAACTGCTACAAGAAAAAATATATGCTTATATGTCTGTCACAAGCTTTAAATAAATTACTGAATGTCTTTTAGAAACTTAAAATGTCTGTGTTTAATCTAGAACTGCCTTTTTCAAATTTTCCACCCACCTTAAATAATGCAGCAGGCACATTCTTGAATGGAAAATTCAACCAAGAACTTCACCTTAATCAGTCTTAGCTTAATGCTAACAAACTAGAATCCAATAGGAACTTAGGACTGCCAAGGCAGGGCTGTTTCTTAAGTTCTGGCCAATTTATGGCCCACTGCACCAAACATTATGGGATCTGTTGTGAAAACTGCAGATGATGGAAACAAAACACTCAACAAATTCTGTCATTACGATTCATGACAGCATATGATGATATATATATATATATAGACCTGTCCAGGGAGTTGCCTTCTGCCCATGGTCATGTAGTAGGGTTCAAAGTATTATCAGATTTCCAAGACAAATGACCACCCACTGCATTTTTAGCGGCCTTTTCGCTCTGGATAAGAGTGTCTGCTAAATGCTGTAAATGTAAATGTAGCGGCCAATGTGAAATGTGTGGCCAGAGGGAATGTCCACCCCAGGCACAAAACAGGGCAACCAATCACAGAGAGTTCATTTACATACGTCAGTCGTAAAGGCACATCCAGTTTAACACTATGGGATACAGAGAGGTTGGAAAATGGTCGTTTGGTTCATAAACCAACACAATTCTGAAGCTGACAGGGGAAATAATCAAATAAATGTAGGATTTGGATTTTTAAACGTCCTTTAGTCCAGAAGTTTAGATTGATTAATATTCACTTCTCCGTATTCTGTTAAAGCCAAAGGCTTCACCTGCATCGCTCTGCTTGCATACGCTACTCCCATTAAAAAAAAAGTGGGGGTGCAATTTCATATCCAGAGAAGCAGGAGGCGAGGGTCAAAGTTCAACGGAGACCAGCGGAAAAAAAAGGAAAGGTTTTCCCATGGGACAGGATAAACCACTGCAAACCAGACAGGGGGGAATATGGTATCAGACAGACGTCCCCATAATGCGAAACAGTCGTAATGCGGTCCCATCAGCGGGACAAACCAAGTGCTTTCTGCGCACACCGCAGGGGTGGCACAGGCACAAAATGCAGACGGTCGATAGCTGCCGCATTTACTTAACTGCAATTATTTATCGCCGCTATCAAGCGATGTCAACAAATATGATGGACTGCTCTGCCGTAAAAGTTTTCATTTGCCTTATTGCTGTATTCATAACACTAAAAAACAAACCCTGGCCACGTCCAGAGCCTGTCTAGACCGCTTCTGCAACCACAATCCTGCAGGAAAATGCACATCGCTGACCTTCCCGCATGTCTGAGTCGTATCATTTGCAGTGAAAATGAAATGTCAAACATTATTTTTACATGGCTTGTTAATCTTCAGCGAAAAAAAAGAAGGGGGCTGCACGACTGGCCATAAGCTCCTGGGGAACATTATATCCGCTTCTTATTCCAGAGAGCCCACGAGGGAGAAGCCGTTATTTTTGTCTCAAAGCCAAATAGATGTGCAACGGGGTTTCATCATCACTAATTTAATGTTGCCTCAAGCAAGATAGGAACACAGTACAGGTTAAAGAAGATAGTTTGGCGCAGCGATGGTTATTCCAGCTGTGAGCTCGGTCAAACGACGCATCTGGGAGCCCTGACCTCTCGTGCAAAAAACTGCTTCAGTCTGTTCCAAGACAAAAGATGCAAAGAAAGGAAGAAAGTAAGAGCAGCTAGGGGCATTAAAATTGCTGTCAACTCTCTTTCATACGTAATTACTATAATTTTTAATAAATTGACCACACCATGCAGAGCTGCTTCGTTAAAAAGAAAAATAGCAGAGGCGTTGTCATAACAGAACTTCATATCTCCAAGGGAACTTTATAGAACTACGAGTTTACAATAAGACTACCTTAATAAAGGCTTGATGAATGGTTAAAAATCAGCTCATTAATGGTTATTAATTTAAAGGTCATAAATCCTTTATAACGTGGATCTTGCAAAAAAACTTTTTATAAAGGATTTATGAATAGTTTAAAATATGCTTATTATTGGTTATTAATAATCCCTTTGTAAAGATAATATTACCATAAGACTACCCTTGGAAAGGGCTTATTAATCATTTAAATTAAGTTATTATTTCTTATTAATAAGATCATAACCACCTTAAAAATCATAAATAAGCTGAGCTGTTACATGTGATGAATATGAATATCTGATGAAGCTGACAGGTTTAACGTTGACTGATGAAGACAAAGTAAGATAAGGAACCCGAGGTTTGATAACACAGATTACAGATAAATGCAGGCTCACTATTTGGCAAGCAACAGACCACTTTAGAACTGCTTATTAATATTTGGCATGCTTATGATCCATTTTAAAGCATTCATAAAACTTTCAGAAGAGTAGTCTTATTGTAAAGCAGTACCAAAGTAGTGGTGCTCAATATGATGCAAATTTACTGTTATCCTAATAAAAGGTATCACAATGTGTGTCACAATGAGAATGTCATGCATTTCATTGCCACTTAGAAGACTAACTGCACTTTTTAAATGTAGAATTAGTTCTGTTTAACTGGTTTTAATGCATTATTTGAAATGTCCAATGATGTCATGAATCATGATGCTATATTTTGACTACTTGCACCCAGCACCCTGATCCCCCCCCCACCCCTTTTAATGCATGTCACAAAATTCATATAACACAATGTCTATTGGTTGATTAGTACTGAAATGTTCAGACAATATAACTGGCATGTCTTTCAAAAAAAAAAAAATGAAAAAAAACTGATATCTTGACAGCAAGATGTAATCCTTACGCATGTAATTTAATAACATGCTGCAAAGTGTCCTAATATTCTGAGTTAAAACCCTACAGAGACAGCAGAGCAGAAAGTCTAGGGCAAGAGACTTTTGTAAAAGGCATCAGTGGAAAAGGGCCATGCCTTCTACCTTTTCCTTAAATGTTTGCAGAGGTTTGCCAGGCAACGAGCCAAGAAAATGACTTTGTTTGACCCGACTGCCAATCAATTCGGCAGTGAGGGCCCAGACTAAACAGACCCTTTTTCCAGCAAGCTCCATTGGTTGCAGCTGCCTCCTGTGGGCGGGGCCAGGCACAGAAACTGGGCTGTTGACAAGGGAAAAAGGGAAGGAGAGAGCTGGTGCATGATACCTACTGCAAACACACGGCCAATCGCGGTGCGGCCACTCGGTCGACTAAATAACTTGGCTAAACACGTTGTTAAACCATTGGTAGATGTTGTGAGCTAATTCAAGTTTAGCGGGGAAAACAGCTGCTATTCCATTTACGCTCGTGTCATTTACATACAAAGAGTTCTTCGCCTCATTGTGTGTTGCTAGGCAGTTTTTGTAGAGTGGGAATAGGTTTACCCAATCCAAAGCCAAACTACACTGCAGCAAAAAGGAAGAGAGGAAGGCTAAACCATATTCTCCACCATAAGTTTAACCCACATTCCCTGTCTGGAGACAATCAGGAGTAGTTAAGGCTCCATTAGTGGTGAGAAGTCAGTCTATTAAAAGAGAAGACCCTCATAGCAACGTCACAGCATGAGCACGCAGTGCTAATTTAATTAATACCGACTTTGAGAAAGGAAAGCATTTCTTTGAGGGGCTCGGCCAAGGTCTCTCCTCTTTAAAACCACATTCAATAGAACAAGCAATGACTTTGAGCCTTTTTTTGCGGGGTCAGGAATATAAAAGGGCATTCAATTAAAACATGAGGCTTAATCAGTTTCTGAATAGTGTGCATTGATTACCTGGCCAAACGCTGCTAAGCATGAGCGACCAGCAGACCTCGTTCCTTTAACATCACGACACTGATCAATGCATTATGAATTCCAAGCATCCAACTTTGGAAAACATAAATGTATACCCCTTGTGAAAACACTGTCTGAGGATCGATAAAAATGGCACTATACAGAGCTGGAGAGAGCATCATCTTTAATTGACCTAGACAATTAAAATGAATTTAAATGATGCTGGTCTTTAATTAACAGTGCTTCGTTTCAGAATGGCCAAGGAAATATAGCCCAAGAGGTGAAACACTAGTGCAAGGAGCATCGGGCTCTCCAGCACAGATGGAACTGCAGACAAAATTGCATTTTCACTGTGAAAATGGTTTGAAAATACCATTAAGTCATAATGATATGCATCACTGCTGACAACAAAAGATGCTGTCATTGGCCTACGAAGACACAAAGCTGTACAAATTTCTTCAATCAGAGCACACATAGTGGTGTTTATCTCTAGCTTTTGTCCAGAACTGTAATTTTACCATATTCCTTTGAAATAATAAATTTGCACTGATTACCTCACACCCAAGTTTTTTATTTAAATTATGAAAATATCCAAATATGCACCTTAGAAAAGTGAACAAAGTGTACCTTTATGCTCATTTAAGGTATACAATTGGCTTTTTAAGTGTACATATACATTGTTTTGACCTGACAAACACATATCTGCACAGTCCACCAGTATACTGGATGTCACGTTTTAAGTTACTATGGACGTTTTTCTAGTAAAGTTCAAACAATCCTTCTGTTATTATGCTAAAAACATCTTAACAATTAAAAAATACATTGCTTGACAGTATCATTTTATGCAGCTCTAAGATGAATCTATTTTCAGTTGGCAGCAAGAACAACACTCATTACTGCATTCTGTAATCACGCCTGTTCTGAGCATTTCCTTAGATAATCCCCCGCCAGTACAACCTCTTTTTGTCACAGCAATTGACAGACAATAGGAAAGGAAAGTCAAAAAATTACCTAAATTAGTATTAAGCCTTTGGAAGAAATAATATTATACATTTAAGCCTATAATTAGGCTCTTGTGAAGCAATCAGCTGTAATTACATAGCGGCATTCAATAAGGCAAACTCACGAACCAGTGCAGACATTAATATCTAAGCTTCTAAATAATACCTCGAAAGAAGCTTTTGCGTATTACACCTTTTAACAAGATAACAGGTTTAATCTTCGATCTTTTTAACCTCAGATGGTTCAAAATGAACAAACTTTTGCTTTCAGGTAGACCTAAAGCTGGAGACGGAAGCATTATTTAGAGACTTCAGGCAAATTTATGGAGTCTATGGGAGTTTATTCCTATAAAACTACAGACACATTTCCCCCAACCTGTATGAAACTGTTTTTCCCTTGATTTTAAGTACCCTACTTTAAACACCCCATTCCTAAACCCTCCTAACTCTACGGCTATGGTGAGAGTATTGAGTATGAAAAGCATGGCATTTTCCACTGCCTGAAAAGCTGATTCAGCAAAATACACCGAGGCCGCTGTAGGAATTATACACAAAGGCATAATTATGATTCTCCTCTGCAGCATGCAGGAAATGGCAGAACCAAAACTGCTTCGCATTTACAGACAGAAAACAAAAAAGGAGAACGCCTCATAAGTCGAAAGATATAGTGTAGGCAACTGTTCTGTGCATGAAGCAGTGCTTTATAAGCACACAAATGAGGTGAAGAGACCCCGACAGTCATAAAGAGGAAACAGACATAACGTTTATGGCTGATGTGGTGGCGTTCAAAACCAGTCAGATGTTGCTTTTTGTAACAAGTCCCCCACATCCAGTCCATTTTTGTCCCATTAGACCAGTTAAGCTGGAGAATTATGAGAAGGAAATCCTCATTTTCACAACGCATTCAGCCAGGCTGAAGATTTTTATAAATCAATGAAAATGATTTAAATTAGTTACTTCCAAAAAAAAGTATGATGGGTACACCTCAGTTTAAGACTCCTACATAACATTAACATAAAGATGCTAATAAATATGTCATAACAGATGCCATTTGCTGTTAAGAGTCATCATGACCGATGCGATAATGTTTAATATCACAACAGCTAACCACACAGCAGAAAACTGAATGGTATAAGCTGTCGTGGCATCAAACATCAGCAATGGTAACATGACTGCATTACATTACTGAACATGATCCGTCACAACAACTCATGACAACATAAGACATCTACCCTGGCATGTTTACGGCATGGTTACATCAATATTATGTATCAGGGTTTAAGTAAAGTGTTACAGAATATTGAATTGTCTGTTTTGGAAAACTTCACATCCTTTTTAAACACATAGTCCAATCACAAGAATTCTGTCTTCTACTTGACTCTTTCCACTCAAACTTTCCAGTTCCTTTTTTCACACACTGTTCATTACTACAATGATTTTACAACACTGAGTCGCTGATCTGTACTGTATTATGGGATATAACAGCAACAGAGTTAAAAAGGCATTTTTATTTCAATAAACTCATCTTAAGTGTTTTATTTTGATGATTCAGGTTTTAATGTTTTAATGTCATCTAAAGTTTTATGTTTTTTTCCTGATTGTTTAGATGCTGGAACAATGAGGTGTTGACAAAACTTGTATTGTTTATTGATATTGCCTGATGTTACTGCCAGAGTTGTTGGTCAGGTTTGTGCAAATGAAACTTATAAACATATTCAGGGCAAAACATTAATATGTTCATTGATATTGTTTTTTATTTTGTTTCAATTAATCTTTTACTTTATTTGAATAAAGGCTAAACTGTCACCTTTTCTGTAAAATCACAATAAAATACTGACAAAGGTTTACTGTAATTTTTATAATGTATTTAGTTGAATATACTTTTGTAGAATCACAGGTGGTTATTGTGTTTTAATTAGAGTGAGTGTACAGCAAAAAACAGACATCACAGTCTTGTATTCCAGGCGGTTGTGAAGTCACAACAAAAGACGCCTTTTTACTGCCGTTTACTGTTAATATGGTTCAGTAATTTACTGTGAAAGTGATGCAAATAGCAGCCAGTAACTTACTGAATTTTCACAGTGGCATTTCAGTGTAGTCATCATTGTTACCTGATTTTTTTTTTTTTTAACTGTCAGCACTGTCACTGGAATTAAAGCCATCACGGCAGGCTATGAAGAAATGCTTAGAGCTCTGGAAAGAAGCTGTCACTTGCCATCACATTAGCTATCATGGTGGTAAAGTTAATTAATTAATTAATTGACCCTTTTTAGTCCCACAACGGGGAATTTCACCTTCGCATTTAACCCATCCGTGAAGTGAAACACCACATACACACTAGTGAGCACACACACTAGGGGACAGTGAGCACACTTGCCCATAGCGGTGGGCAGCCCTATCCAAAGCACCCGGGGGGGCAGCTGGAAGTTAGGTGTCTTGCTCAAGGACACCTCAGGTCACATACTGTCGGCTCAGGGGATCAAACCAGCGAACTTCTGGTCACAGGGCCGGTTCCCTAACCTCCAGCCCATGACTGCCAAGAGCCGCACCATGTTTCTGCCCGGCAGAATTCTCTCACAGGGGAGAAATAAAAGCAATTATGAAATGGTTGGTATTTGTGAATTTGTGGTCTGGTGTTTTTTTTTTTTTAATAGAAAGAAGCAAAGACCACAGGCTCAGCATTTTAGTGGCCAAAACGAGAAATGTTTTGACCAAAAAGGCAAGACCCCTGCACTAAGACAATTGTCACTGCTACTAATCCAAAAAAACCTAAGCAAGAGTTTTAATAAGATAAAATGACAGAATGTGTGCATGTAGATGAGGTACACTCAGTTTTGATCACATCTGGTAACATTTTGTTTCGTTTTTTCTTATTTCTTCATATTGAGGAACTTCAGTTCAATTAGTTTCAGTTTTTTTTTTTTTTGGATTAGTGTTTTGACTTTTTCTAAACAAAATGTTTTACAGCCTAAGCACCTGCAAACTAATGTTAGGGCAGTTTATTTTCTTGGGCAGTGAGTTTTCTATGATTCATAATCAAAGTTTCTAAATATAAAAGCTCCTAAATGGTTCTTGGCTTGGACGTGTACTTCCCAGAAGAATCTGTAATTGACATTCGGGATGCAAAATTATCAACTAATTAGCTGTTAACCAACAAATAAGCAGCGTTAAAAAGTACTGCGAATTAAATATGCTCATTTCATTTTAGCTCCTATTTTTTGCTCCTGTTTATTGTGGAACGTCTTTGAATAGCTTGCTCCAGAAAGGCCTACTAAAAAAATGTTCACAACCTCGTTCAAGAGGAAAAGAGGACAGACAAGCATTTCATCCATGTTCTCAGAGAGACAGTGTGATGTGAGGTGGTGTGAGAGTATCACACATGGGTGGTCAAAATTATAGAGACGGATATGGTGGATGGTGATGGCTTTCAAGGGCTTCTAAGGCACACGGAGCTAAAACTAGACCTGCTAATGGCACTTATGACTGTTTTAACTTGGGCTAGTACTGAGGGTAAATTTATCTTTACACCTTTAGAAAACAGAACTTTCAGCAGCCCATCAATATATATTCCAGGCATTTCATCAATTTTTAGTTTAATCGTTTTAGGTTTTGGTGAAATAATCATGAACGTATTATAGTTATGACCCCTCAGAACCGGATTCTTAAGTAGGGCATGTTTAATACAGTTTCAGGTTGCTTATTTCATATAGATGCTGATGCCTATCACTACTATGTTCCACAGTCTATACAAGGAGCACAGTTTGGTGTACATCTTGGTGCACTAATACAGAATTTAGTTGATGACCAACTCCTAATTGTGCATATGTAGTATTTTTACAACAGGGCACAAAGTACAAAGTATTTTTAGCCTTTCTGGTTAACGATTAACTGTGAGCTAATGATGACTGGTTATCGGTCAAAACAATTTGCAATAATTTGCATCCATAATTGGTACAGATCCTTAACATCTCATTCCCAAAAAATGTTTCATTAAAGAACCGTCCACTGGAAGGTTCTTTAGGGAACCGAACGTGGTTGATCTATGGCATTCATTTTTAAGAGTGGGCTGACTAATCCACACAGCTCAACAGCATCACATTAAGTCAAATTAAACCCTTATTGTAGTTTGGTAAATTACAACGTAACTCTTAAGTGTCTTGGCTTTTAACAGACTCATTCTGTGAGTCATTTACAGAAGAAAATGACCA
The DNA here is from genome assembly GCF_015220715.1 of Pygocentrus nattereri. NCBI lineage: Eukaryota > Metazoa > Chordata > Actinopteri > Characiformes > Serrasalmidae > Pygocentrus > Pygocentrus nattereri. Next base: position 8,168,289 of record NC_051228.1, read on the forward strand.
AAAACTGACCCAAAGGTTCTTAGTTCCCAAACATTAGGCAGACTGTGGGAGTATTGATGACACATCCCACAAATAGGTCTTCCAGATTTGTTATTTCCCAAAGATTGCCTCTCTCATCAGAAATACCGCATGACAACAGAAAAAAGCAGAGATGCTGAAAAAAAAACGTTTTGTTTATGTAGTGTGGACAGTTAAGGCAGCCGATTGAAAAGAAGTTATGGCCACAAGCTTTCAGTTTATAAGTTACGTTTGCAGGACCGCAGTCATAACATTTGTCTTTCATTATCTCTCGAGCCTGTATTAGAGTGTAATGAAAACCTTAACTTTGCGCAGGATATCGTAGGTGAGGTGAAATGTGTATTTGCTTCGACATGTGGTTTGCTCACCAAAGCCCTGTGTAATACTCATGATTGTAAGCAAAGCAAACAGGAACTGACTGGGTTGAGATTATGGCTGCCTGGTGTTACCACTGGGCCCTCCTGCTGTGTTACATGTTTTCAGCTTCTTTTGTCTGGCATTAACCCATTAAATCCCACATAAGAGGCCATCGAGACAAGTGTCACATACCCTGGGGGGCCATTTTGTTTGGAACAAAGATCTTAAAGGGGTTACACACCATTGCAACTGATCCTCCGCATTTGTTCCCTGGGGTTTGTATATTCACTTATTCTTAACGCACGGAGCAAAACAAAACACGACTGATCTCTAAGATGAGCTGTGAAGAGCAAGGTTTCTGCCTTCCAAGCCGAGTGACCCAGCATCAAAACTTTCTGCAATTTATATGCCTCTGCATTTTCTGATTCAAGTTTTTCGACTAAATGACACTGATATATTTTTATGGCTGAAGTTTACCACAGAATTACGGAGCCTCTTTGCTTAATTAATTAATCTACTGACTATTCTTTTCGATTAATCAACTAATCTATCATTTCTGTTTCTATTTTAGACAGAAATATACATAAATAATGCCATAAGAAACCTGTATTTGAAAATTTTAATGTAGGACTGAGCCTTACTAAATGGTTATGTTCTGTTTGTTTCTTGCTATAATGGGTTAATCTGTCGAATATTTGTCCCGATTAATCAATTAATCTAACCATTATGTTTATATTTCAGTGAGAAATAAATGGAAATAATAGCCTAAGAAAACCAACATTGAAAACCTACCATCAAAGCATTAAATTACTTTGGTTTACATTGCTTTTACACTAATATTTCAGTTGAAATCATTGCATATTTTTGACTGAATTCTAGGGCCAAAAAAGAAAACTTCTATATAAATATTTATGAAAGCTTCCAAACAGTTCATTCAAATGTCAAATTCAAAGTCGAAATTTTAAATGAAACTGATGCTGAATCAAAACCATGACTTATACAATACGTTTTAGAACTCAACTATTTACAACTTTATATTACTTCTTCACTTTGTGGCTATTTTTGTTTTTCTGATCACCTTTCCAATGTTCTTGATTCATCTATTCACATTTGTCTGTTTTTATAAATCTAAGTGGGCACATCAGACACATCATTGACCTATGGTGTGTACAGTAAACTTTGCTATGTTTATGGATGGCATGAATGTTTATGATTTCATAACTGAATACAGATTTTAGGCATCCTAAAACAAGTTTAACAAATGTATTGTGTTATCCTCCCCAGGATGACTGGATGGCACAAATGAACAACATACCAAAGCAAATGATGCACTGAGACTAAGAAAAGAAAAATCCACAGTGTCAATTCTTAAATTCTTTTGAACTAATCGTTGCAGCCATAATTCTCAGTAATACATCAGCTTGGCTGCACCCATGATAAAGGTCCAAAGAGCCTGCATTCTTTGCTGTTTGGGGGTTTTAATGGCTGGCATAAGCTGGCCATCGTGGGGAAAAGCTCTGCGCCCTATGGAGGGTAGTTAATTACTAGTAATTACTAGTGTAATTACTGCAGCGCTGCCCTCGATGATGAATGATCATGGGCTTTGAGACCGATGGCAAATTACCATGTTAAAAATAGCCCATGATGCGAACAGGTCAGCAAAGCCATGACACCAAAAGTCTCTGCGTATATTTATATAGGAATGGGCACGGCGAGGGCTAATGAGGCCCAGTAACCCAATTAGTGCCTTGTCCTGATCCTGCTCCAAACGAGAGCTTGATCTCTAGTGACTGAAAGCGATCCCAATGGCAGTGCGAAGCTCAACCTCGCTGAGCTGCCAAACACATGGCTAACCGACCTGTTCCCAAAAGTTTCACCACAAAAACAGCCTGAGTAACTGCAATGGAATTCTGAGAAGTTCTTCTAGTCCAGAGTCTCCAACAAAATGTTGTGTACTTTGAGAAATAATGGGCAAAAGCTCTCACAAGATCTCGCAAACAAACCAGGCTGTGGTTTAAACAACCCCATGGCCATGTGGTGGCTGCAGTCCAAGCTCAACTCCATGGAGGCTTCTTAAACATTCCTGAAATGCATCAAATTCACACGCTGAGTCAAGCACTATATCATTAAACAGCATTGTATGGGCGGCCTAACGTTCATGTTTGATCTCGTGGCCCCATTGGAGGGCTCTTGACTCCGAGCAGTGGCGCTCTTAAACTGCTATCAGACAGACGCCCTCGCCATGGCACTCGCTTTCAGCTGGTTTTATGAAACATGAGGGACTTGGACGGAGCACACAAAGACAAGTTTCCTCTCATGGTTCCGCTAACAAAGTCCTCTCTGTCCTCACCTTAAATCCCTTTTGGCACAAATTCCTGAGCCCATGCCAGGATCTTCCTCACACAAAAGGAAGCGGGAGAGGAGTGTCTAAGGACTGCACTCAGTGCACCTCACTCCAGTCTATGGAGGCGAGGCTTCTGTTTTACCGTCTCTTCACTGAAGGACACCGGAGTCAGACAACACACGGCGCCTTTTTCAGCCCCATTATCCACCATCACAACAAACACCTAATGACACCGCCACTGGGGACGTTCAAGGAGGTGCGGTCATCGCTTATGCTTAGTGGGACTTACTCATGATCTTTTTAAATATTTATGATGTTTTGATAATTAAATATTTATGCACAGTCCCTCACAAATCTCCTTTCTGTTTAGGACGTAAGCAACGTAAATATGAAGGTGATCAGCAAAGCCTGAAAACATCACCGTGTGGAATAATGTGGTGTATCCATGCCGTTGGTTTGCAAATGTTCTGTCATTTAGAGAACTGCACTCTTCCAAATTAGATATCACGAAGAGGTGTTCTTGACTGAGACTCTATCCACAAAGACAATAAATGTAAAATTGTTCATTCATTTCTAAGGGGTTTTTATATACATTATATAAATCATTATGTTGTGCGTAAAGCAGCAATTGGCCCAGTTTACAGCCACAAAAGAGAGTTCCAGGATCTATATTTTATCTCTAGATATTTTATATTAGATTTCTTCAGATTTTTTAAAGTAATTATACATGAATCAGTTAGATCAATACTACCTAGAAACTTTTTAGGGTTTTTCATCAAAAATATGCTGTTTGTCATTGTTATTTTTGTTTTTAATTATGCTCAAAAATGGGAAGTCCCAACATGATGTAAACCAACGTAAAATAAATTAGCTCTGTGGTCAGTCAAACAACTGCAGCAAAACATAATGAAAGGAAAAGGAAAAAGACAGACATGAGGTTTTTTTTTGCATGACAAGCAACAATGACAGCAACAAAATAAAGGAATCCTACAACAAAAATGGCAATTTTCCAAAGACAATCTCCCCATTTCGCATGAAATTCCAGGTTCAACAATCCACAATTCCGTCCCTGTAAGACTAAAGAGGCGAGTAAACGTTGAGAGCTCTGCCCTGCTTGCTTTGCTGCACTCTTTGTGTACTACACAGCGGTTCATTTGGGCTCTGTATTAATCCTACCGCAGCCTCCGTGAGCAGGTGAACTCAGCTCAAGACTTTCCCACGATCCGGGAGCAAATCCGCTGCCCTGAGCCCTTCCTAGAAGACAGCCATCTGTCCGCTCTATTTTCACTCTGGGAGGGCAAGCGTCAGCTGCATGACCAAATTCAACGTTCCAGCACTACCCCCACAGTGAAATCACCCCCTTGTTTAAAAAAAAACAAACAAACAAACAAAAAAAAAAAAAGAACAAATCCTGTCCACAAGCCATGATAAAGCACACTCTAAACACTCTGGCTGGACATTTAATAAAGGAATGATGCAAACAAATACTTGGAAAGGTGTTAAAGATGGATGAAAAGACTGACGTTTCAATGAAAAGTGAAACAGAAGAAAGAGAAGCCTTAAAGTAGGTAAGAATTACATTTTTTTATGCTGCATTCATGAACAAAGTGAGCAAATACAAAATCTCAGTTGAATTAAAAAAAAAAAAAAAACTCCACAAAAGATTTTGACCTCTGCTCCTTTCGACGCAATTCATCTTTGCAACATAAAAGAGAAGACAAACAACCTACTCCACCCACCAAAAGATCCGAAACCTCCCATATATATATAAATATATATATAAATAAAAGTGTCCTCTAAAATAAGAATTTGGGGGGATCATGTGACAAAGCCCCCTCCTCCGAAACAGCCATGTGCTATCATTTTTATTTCGCTCTGGCGGTGCTGATGTGGAGACCCGTCCCGCGTCCGCTTTTAAAATGCATGACATTGCCTTAGCAGGAGCATGAGAACAGAGCCTCTTCAATAGCAAGGTCTCCATGCCCGGCCCGTAACCATGGAAGCAGATGCCTCCTCTCCCCTGCCCTCCTTACCTCCCAGCGGCCACGGGCTGCTCCCCCATTCAAAAGAGGGTCCGCCTCGATTTCTCTTCATCCTGACCGAACTTGCCTGCTCTTCAAAGGGAGCCATTCAGCAGGTCACTGGTCTAGACTTGTTTGCACGGTCCACGGAGCAGCCTTGATGTAACCCTTGCTCTCCGCCTGCCACGCCAGCAGCCGTGAGACTGCAGACTGCGGGGGGACATCGGAGATGTGGATTTGAAAAGGAGCCCCGTCCGATTTTGCCATTGTGCCTTTTCATTCATCGATCGAATGAATATCGAACCTTCTGTCGGTGCATGTGTGAAACAGATAGCTTAGCAAGCATTTTTTTTCCTCCCTCTCTCTTCTCTGGTCAGACCGGTGCAGGGGGCCAAACTGCCTGGTCCTTTTCTTATTCCAGATTTAATTAGGATTCAAAGTTTGATTACTTCACGATTTTAATACATTTAGCTAAAGGTTTAGCTGAGTATAATTAATTATCATCTTTTGATTCTGTACTCTTCTTTTAGGAATAATTGGCAATGTTTTCCTTTCTTTCATCCTCATTTCTACATTAGTGAACACTGCAGCAGTAAAAGTATTTAATATGAATTAAAATTAACAAAAATCAAAAGAACTGAGAACACGACTTCACTGAAACACAGCACTGCTGAGATTTCAGTCATTTCAGTCTTCACAATTTCATTAAAAAGACTTAAATTAAAATGAATTCATTTTCGAATGCTATCGCAAATGTGTTTGGAATAAGTTTGAGACAAAATGATACGGCTGAGGTAACAGTAGTAATAACTATAAAACTTTCCATTATTCTTTACTCTATTACCCTTTTATAAGTCATAAGGCTGCCTTTCGTATACACATGATGTTTTTAATGTACAGTTTTGTGCAAAGGCTTGAGAAAATTCTGTTTAGAAAGCCATTTATCAGGTTTATTTTCTGAGAAAAAGAAACAATGTAAATACAAACAGCACAAACACATTAAAAAGATTATATGAATGTCAAATTTCCAAGTGTCTCCTTTTGGAAGCCCAGTTGTATTTGTAGTTACTAAATCTGGTGGTAGAATTTATACACATTTATGTGATGGCTGGTAGGCATCAATAAGATATCTAGAACTAAAGCTCCAGCTCAAAAGAACTTAAAAAAAAACAGGATTTTTTTTCATTCATTTTTACTGCATTTATGCGTATTTACTCTAATATTATAGTGTTTTCCAAGTAGTTATTGTCCAGATGTATTAATTCAGTTTGCTAAATTAGTGTTTAGACTTTTGCACAGCCAACGAATGTAACACTACGTCCACTGAGTCCTCAGTGACACGGCTACCTTTTCAGACAGCTGTATATAATGAAAATGAATTTAATGTAAAACCCCCACTATATGGAATTTAGCCATGATTAATATGGAAATAATCTACATTTATTTAATGATTTCTAAATGATTACTGACCACCCCCCCATATTTTTCACTTTTATGGTCTTTCATTAAAAATATGCTCCATAATAAAAAAAAAGCTGCATTTTCTTAAGGTACATAAAACCATAGCTTGTTATATATTGTCTATATTTTGTTATTTTTATAAAAACAAAACTAAAATTCTCAGAATTACTGAGAACATTTCCTGTCTAGAACAGAGAAATCATAACGTGCTCATATTTCACAGAACCTGAAAAAGCTAAGTGGTTTTATGACATTTCAGAACAGTGATCAATGTTCTTTTGTTGCTTGTATCCAAAACATTTAAAGCCATTTAAAGCATGCTTGGATGGACGGGGGTCCCGCACTCCATCTGACACGTTGCCATGGAGGTCTGGGAAGAGGGGGAGCGAAGGAGGGGGACAAAAAAGAAAAAGAAAAAAAAAACTCGGCTGAAAGTGAGCAAATTCAAAGGCAAAAGAAGGAAAGGGAGCAGTGAAGTGAGAAGACAATGTCATTGTTCCCGGGATGCAGAAAATGAGCAGAGCAATGGCCTTTAAGAAGCGCGACTCCGAACTGCAGCCACGTTCGCTCCTGAATGAAGCTGCGTTCAGAAAAGACACGGCGGATTTCAACCCTCGTCGCCCCCAGAATCAGAGGTTAAAGTACGGCTGAGACGAAGCACCATTCTTCATCTTTTCTACATGAAATATAATATTGAGGATCCCGTCAGTGCAGCTACCAAAGATGATAAAATGCAAATCACATCCCTCTTCATTTTACAGCTTTGATTAAATAAGATATTACTTAGATACACAGACATAAATAGATACATCAGAATGAATAGATATTCACTCTGTACAAATTATATTTAAGTACTGAAGAAATAAAAAGACAAACGATGAGGATGGTAGAATTAATGTGGTAGCCACTAATTTAGAAGTGCTTTAAATAAATAAATAAATATTAATAAAGCAAACTTAAAACCATTTTAAACAGATTTTAAGAAATTGAATGACATTCTTCACAAAACTGAGTGCCTTAATTTCCTTATGAAATAGTAAAAAAAACTGTAAAATAAAAAAGGATTAAATATTTCATTTTCCTGTTTTTTTATCTTAATATTTTTTTTCTAAAAATAAAAGCAAAAATACTTCACTCATATTTTTATTTTTGAAGCTGTTCAAAGCTACTCTACATGCAAAAGACACTCCATATTCAACAAAAGCTAATAAAATGCCACAATGTTTAAAAATACATTTTTAATATTATTATTATTATTATTATCATTATTATTACCACCATTATAAATATATGCACTTTTTTCTTATTTATAATCTTTATGAGGATGCAAAAAAATATGCTACTATGTGAGTTGGTCCTGCTACATATTGCATGTACACAACAGGAAAACAAAGAAAAGCAAAAGGCATTTCTTAAGTTAAACAACTGAAGAATAAAGACCACCATATGAGCCACCCTGGGTGGGAACAAAAGCAGAAAACGGAGCTCCGTGCCTGCCTCACAGACACTGCAGAGAGCTGGTGGCTGGCAGCACAGAGGCTCCAGAGGCTTGGCAGCACACTTACTCACATTTCCACACCAGATTAGGTTTGTTAGAACAAACCTGAAGGAACACAGCTAAATTCAGAAAAGACAAATAAGACAAATGAAAAATACAGACATCCGGGCCAAAAAAAAAAAAAAAAACTGGACTTTAATTGGCGCTCATTAAAACACAATGAATCTGAAGCTTCACCCCACCTTATATGAAAAATAGATATTTGAAATAGACACGAATTGTTGGTTTCAATCATTTGCTTGGACCTAAATTGGCTCTCATTAAAATGCGATGAATCCAAACTTTAATATTACATGTAGATCATTTGTCACGTTTGTCTCTGAATGCTACCAGAACAGAAATCAGTTCAAAAAGGTAACATGAGACAGTTTTGGATTTTCCTTATCAAGACATTTTCTCCCCTGAGCTCAGCCAAAACCGTGGCCTGACACAGAGTAAGAGAACCAAAAAGCCACAGTGTTCCAGCTCTAGGAGCCTGAGAAACCCTCAAAAGATGCCACAGGCTTTGGATAAACCTAAAAATTCCATGACTGTAAGAAAAAAAAGGGAAAAATAGGAGTCCTCCCCCAGGATTTGCAATGTCCAGAGGCGCTACTGGAGGTGTCATATCCGCTGGAGCCAGGGGGTACGACTGCCCTCCCCTCCAGCGGTGCCTTGTGGATCTTCAGCAACTGAGGCTCCATAATGACAGTGTCACTTGGAATCACCCTCCATTCTGCTGTGCACCCCCCGCCGCCAACCTCCACGAGTCAAAGGCACATTCACGTGCATGAAGCACCCACGGAGTCACGCATTACGACACCAGCCCTATTGTTACACTAGCTCTAATGTCAACATTACCTCATTTACTTAGCACACAGCTGACTAATGGGGCTCGCATTGTTTGAAGCAGCTCGAGCCCTAATAAAATAAACAGACGGAATCAGCCTGTGTGTAAAAGAGTGCCATTATGGGTTAACAGAGCCCCACAGAATCCAGCAGTGCCACTTCTGCACCTAAATATTCCACAAATGATACCGTACAAACAGATCAGCTGAAGCAGGATAAATTATGCCGCATGCAAAACAAGTCAGTTAGACAGAAAAATGTACTTCAAAACCACAAGCAACACCGCTGTGACAAACTAACAGAGAAAAAAGGGGGAAAGCAAACCGCAAGGTGAGCTAACAATGTGTCTAACAAAACACTGCCCATATAATGACATCGCAATTAAATTTAAACAAAAAATACTCCCTATCATGACCTCCCGATTAAACTCAAACACTGTTCTTATTATGACAGCACAATTACACTCAAACAGAACATTATTTATATTATGACATCAAAATTACACTCAAACAAAAACTCTTCCTATTATTACATCACAATTAAACTCACACAGAACTACACTCTTCATATTATGACATCACAATAAAATTCAAACAAAACACCCTTATGGCATCACAATTAAACCTGACCAAAACACGCCTCCTATGACATCACAATTAAACAAAAACAAACACCTATTACAACAGCACAAATAAACTCAAACACTCCCTGTTGCATCACAATTAAGCTCAAACAAGAGTCTTACTATTATAACATCACAACAAAACACAAAACTCTTCTTATTATAATATCACAGTTAAACTCAAATCAAACAAATCACCCTTCCTATTATGACATCACAATTAGACTCAAAGAAAGCACCAGTTGTATGATGACATCACAAAAAAGCCTCTAACTGCTTGCAAAAAACAAACAAATAAAAAAAAACCAAAAAAACACACACATTCTTCTGTTTAAAGCGACAGGACAACAGTGCTCCTGAAGTGCTTAATCAGCTCCTTCATGAGAGAAGTCCATCACAACACTGAGAATGGCCCTTCTCAAAGACCCCCAAGTTCATAAACGACTGCGTTAACAAGCCTCCCATCTGCTTTTCCATCTCATTGTTTTTTCCCCAAATGAGGCTAATGGAGAAACAACAAAGTGGCCCCATTTAAAATGACTGTGAGGCAAAACCAATTTACCTCATTCCAGCTAATAGACCACATAACCACAATATCACTACCATCCTTAAAATTCATATTCATTAGCATAAAATATAAACAGTAAATATGCTTGCAACATCACAAAACTGTAAGAAAAAAGGGCACGGTGCAGGTACGCTTTTCGTTCATCAAGGTACAAACAAGGTAAATGTACCTTCAAAGGTACTACAGTGTTTTTAAGGTTCATTTTAAGGAAATGGCACACAGCAGCACCTTTTCACAACCTAATGTTTTGAAACAGAGCAACAAAATAAAAGCCTGGAGACAAGACGGGGTGTGTGGAGTCAATACAGTATAAGGAATGTAACTGTAATGGCACAATGTCCATGATCTAAAAGCACTTAAGAGTGAAAATGTTCAAATTTTGTACCATTTGTTGGCAAGAGTGTATGATACTTATATCCTAAGCATCCATACACATAAGCACATAAGTCCCTTTTTACTTTTAATATATATATTTTTTTTCAATATTTTAAACACACACACACAAAGGAACAGAATGCATTTATGCATGACTAAACACTTGTCAGTAGGTTTATAAAGCATACTACAAGCTTTTGAATTATTCATAAATGATAGTAGCATCACTTTGGTACTGAATTCTGTGAGATATATTTGAGATTCTAACATTTTATTAATTTTAAAGTGCCTAGTAAGCTTTAGTAAACCTACTGACATGAGCTAATTTCAGATTTATATCCTATTTATTTTCCTAAAAATTAAAACACAAATTACAACAAATAAACAAATGAATAAAAAATAAAATGCACAGAAGAATCCACTTCAATGAACTTACAGGCAGTTGCTCAACAAAAATGTTTTAATATGCAAACACAAAGCAGCTACCTCCAGCAGTAATAAAGCATAAACAATAACATTATTACAAATGAAAAGACCCAAACCAGAAGATCTGGAGATACTGATTAAGACATAATCAGGAGGCATAATGCGATGTGGCAAGGCAGGGATAAGATGAGCGTTATATCCACCAGGACAAATCTTATTTAGTGCAGCCCGTGCAAATGGGCCGGCAGGAGGCTAGCACCCTGAGGCTATGTTATGAAGAAGGTATGCATGACAAAAAACATTGTGGGCTTTGGCATGTTTCTTTCAGCCCAGTGCTGAAAAGATGAAATGTGATTTTTTTTTTTATAATAGGGCTCCATGTATGGCTATTTAAGACTGAATCGGATTAAAATCACTTAAGATGATGGAGTGATGGTTTGCGGTTCCACGCATTTAAAAATAAAAATCCATTCAGTGAACATGTGAAAGAAAGTAATGCACAACGTATTCTGTGTTACGTTCTGACAATTACGTCATCAATTAACACAGCATGAGCTGCAAGGCTTAAAAATGCCTCTATGAAACCACAATTGAAAGCTGACCCACAGGGCAGAGAGAAAACGCCGAGCTCCGAGGGTGAGAGAGGTATCATACAGCCATTTAAGGAGCAGGAGAGGGAGTGCTGATAGAAAAAGAACGAAAAATAGAGAAATAACTGAAACGGTGAAAGTGAGGATGATCGCTGCAGCAGTCGCGCTTTGAGAATGCCAAGCCGTCTTTTAGAGGGAGAGTAAGCGAGAGAGACAGAGGGAGAGAGAGAGAGAGAGAGACAGAGGGAGAGAGAGAGAGAGAGAGAGAGAGAGAGAGAGAGAGAGAGAAGCCATGGAATGTGCTTTGCTTTTCATTTCTCCTCAGGACTTGGGCTCGGGTGGGCAGTGTCTTTTCGAGCCACCGAGGGGTCAGGCCAAACAGGCCGCTATTCATGGACAGATCAAGTTTATGTGAGAATCTGCTCCTCCTTTGCCCTCCATTACCATATGAATACTTAATAAAATCGCTGCCTGAACGTGCAAGATCCTGTCACCCGGGAAGTCATGCAGGGGTGGGGGGGGGGGGATCCCTTTTTGCTTTGTGTCCTGCCACACAGAACAGACCCCCCTAGTCACCCCCAACCCTTTGCCCAAACAACACAACTGTCTCTGCCATATGCACATCCAAACTGCGCACACACACATACACGTGCGCACATAACCTCTACTTCACACACCCCCTCCTGAGATGTCACACCCTGCAGGTCAATCCCAATGTCAGCAGAAGCTCCGTGTCAACACAGACACATGCATACGCATGCGCGCACACAAATACAAACACAAACACACACCCTCACCAGGGACTACGGCTCGGTGATCCGGCAAAAAAATATCATGATGCTTAAAAGACATTTTCACAATGCATAATTTGAATAGCGGTATCTTGACAAACAAAGTGCACTAGTAGTGCCACATTTAAAAAGAACCAGCCAGAAATCTCACTACAACCATTTTTACCCCATGTTTCACATACTGCTCTAAATTCAGTTAAAAATATTCCCTCTCTTTAATGAAACATGCAGTTGGCCACTGTTGTTTAAGCAAGGATGATATCCATACTCAGAAAAGCATATCATCATGATACTAATAAAATATCATCACACTGCCCACTTCTATGAGGGATGCAGTGCCTAGCCGACTAATGATAAAAACCGTCAACATGGATTTCTTGTTATCAATAGTTTTTTTTTGTTTTTAAAGGACCATATACAGCTGTACACAAAGGTTTAAACACCCCCAGGTTCTTTACACACTACGATTTTGCCTTTTTTTGTTTGTTAATTTGTTTTGTTAATTTTAGGGTATAATTTCTATTTTTTGCTGAGTTTAACATTTAACATTTTCAGAAAAAAAATACACATAAGCCTCAACAACTAAACAATGTCTTTTTCCAATATTTATCGTTTCACCACTATCTTTATTACCGTTTCCATTCTTTCAGGAGATTCACTTTCAGAAGTTGCATTTCTTGCTTTGCACAATCCAAGTGATCCCAAACACATTCAGAGATGTTAAGGTCTGGGCTTTGGGGTGGTCGGTCCATCACTCTGAGAACACCAGCAGCGTCCTCATTTGATGTGCAAATTCACTCAGTAAGAGCTTCTTGACAGCTACACATCCTTTCAGACCCATAGTGCTGAGTTGTCTTCTCACAGTGGAAGGATGGACAGAAACACCTGTGGACTTTTTCAAATCTGAACTAAGAGTGGAGCTTGATTTTTCTCTTGCATATGAAAATCATTATGTACTGTTTATCTGAAGAGAACAGTTTTGGTGGTCTACTATGTCTTGAACAGAGTCCCACTTTCTCTGTATCTTTTAAGCTTCAGTTCTGAAAATATTACACCCAACCTCCTCAAAAACAAACCACTTGACCTTAATGCCAATTTTGCCTGGAAGTTAAATAAAAGAAGCTATTCAGTACTGCATCAATGTTAATTCAGATAGATTTCGAGATACTCTCAATACGAAACTGAACAACAGTGTTGCAAATGGAGATAAAGTCAAGAAAGTAAGACCCACAATGTAAAAGAGGAGCTGGCATTTCACAGAGACGAGTCAACAATGAACAAACACACAAAAATAAAGTTCCAAGATGTTTTCTGCTCCTGCCTACAGCAGGTAAGTGCTAGGCCCACCAACTAGCCTAAAGGGCTAATGTCAGTCCTGTGAAGATGACATTAGTTTACACTTTGGAAAACAGAACAATTCACAGTAGAGAGGAACATTTCAGTGATGTGAAGCACAGTGTAGAAAGATGTATGCCATTCTGAGTAGCCCTTCAGTAACGAAATGGTAAGGCTCCAAACTAACGCCATCCTGTCATTAGTAGAATATAAATAGTTCACAAAATAATGTTAAAATGTTTAGCGTGCTTTCATTCATGCCAGCCATAAACACAGTACTGTTTAAAGCAGAAACCTTCAGCCAGTGGTGTATCAGATCAGATACCCAGGCATTTAAGACACGCCCCAATCAGAATCATAAATAGTGGTAAAAATTGAAAACACATAAACGAATATCAAACATGCTGGAATCGTAAATACAAAAAAGCTAGTAAGTTAAATAAGAAAAAAGAAAGCGGCTTAATGGTAAATGAAGATGTTATTTTATTTGAGCTATTTAGATGTAACAGTTATCAATTAATTAAATTTAATTAAAGCCTTAATTAAGCCTTTTCTTAAGTCATGTAGTGAAATACATAAAACTGCCATAAAATTATATCACCGTTATTTAAAATAGTTCAATGGTTAAAAGCTTTCTTTTCAAACTCTAGGATTTAATCATACTTTGAAATCAATTTCAATTAAAAAAAAAAAAAAAACAAACAAAAGCAATTTAATATTTTGATGCTGAATTTTTGAATGTAGCTTTCTTGTGCCATTCATTTTTACATTTATTTCTCAATGAAATAGAAACATTAGTAGATTAATCAAAACAAGTAACTGATAGATTAACTATGATTATTTCAAGAATTAGTTAAACACACAAATACTCCGTCACAGATAACAAAAATTCAATCCTAGCTGGACGTTAGTACCGCAGTGACTGCGTCCTGCCATATCCAAGGATTTCCAACCCGCCTGAGTGGAAAAGACACTCCTCACCCAGGCGATGACGCATGGGTTACGCCTCACACCCTCAACCTCGCTTCCTCAAACATCTCATCAAAAGCCCGGCCGCCATGGAAAAAAAACATATGGGAGAGATAAGGGAAGCAAAAAGGGACTGGGAGGAAGAAAACACACCTGCCTTTCCTTCGTATTCCAGCTTTTTTTGGTCTGAAATGTAGCAGACACAGAGACCCCCGCAGTGGCATCGGCGCTGTTAGTGCACCCCTATGTCTCTCTGTTTTTCTCTCTCTTCCTTCTCTGTCTCACTCCAACAACAAGCTCTGATACATCAGTCCCACGCTGCCGCAGCTTCTGAGGGCCAGCAGCAAGCGGAAACAGGCACTGGACGTCCCTCCTGCCCTTTAAGGTGGGCCTGCTGAGGTGAGGCCATCAATTAAAGGGAAGTATGTGGGGTGGGGTGCGGAAAATGAAGCAGGGATATGGAGATGAGAAAGGGGAGGTGGTATAGGGGGTGGTGGAGGTGAGGGACAGGCGGATGCTCGCCCACCCACACGCATACACCTCTGACTGATGGTGTGACCGTCTGACTAAATGAAAGAGTGGAAGCCCCAGTACTCAGACAAACTAATCCCCAGAATCCACCCCAGTGAGGATGACTACTTTACAGTCGTACGCAAAGGTTTGAACTGCCCTGCTCAAATTACACGTTTTGTTGAGGTGAAGATAAGTTAACACATCCTCTACAGAGGAACACACATAAATATGGCATTTTCTAGCTACTTTTAGTGTGCAGTTTCTGAAATTAACACACTGAAAATACGTAAAATATAATTGTGCCACAACTTTTGCACAGGCAACATTTTGTTTTACTTTTGTGTCAAATTCAACAAATAAGCAGTAACAGTGCATGTAAATGTTGGGAAGCATGATCTCTGGAAAGGATGTTTTAACTTATTTTCATCTGGAAAAATCAACAAACCGTAATTTGACCTGTGTCGGCCCAGCTTTTGCCTCCGACTATATATTTGGACGGTCTAAGCATCGCACACAGCTCAAATCAACTGAATTGTTAAACAGACTATACATAAACACAAGTAGTGCTGGGAGGTTTTAATTCAAGATCACAATATTTTCCAGTTAGATCATAGTATCATGCTATAGCAAGATATGGATGCACTGAAATGTCAGCCTCCAAAAAAAACCCAAAAAGGCCAAATTTTTGGCCAAAAAAGGTAAAAAATGTCACTTTCGATTTTCAGCCTTACAAGACAAAACAAACAAAAATTCAGAACGAAAACAAAAATTAAACAGGTTTACAATGAAATGTCCAAATCTAAGACTGCGGTGTTCAATCCTGGTGATCTACCACCCCGGTGAGTTGAGATCTAACTCACCTGGATTTAATGGTCAGATGCCCCTGAAGGTCTTCATTACCTCGATCAGGTGTGCCAGATTAAGGTTGGAGCTGAACTCAGCAGGATGGTTGATCTCCAGGACCAGGACTGGGCACTCCTTTACAAATAATTTTGGTTTTAATGTAAATGAGAAATAGTGATAAAAAAACTTGTTTGTTTTCTTTCACTCTCCTGAACCAATCAGTGCTGACAGGTTCAAACAGCTTGAGCAGCAGCAGATCAACAGTGAAAATGTCAGCCATTTAGAATCAATTCACACTTTCTCTAAGGCACGTCAGACAAACCGTTTATAAACACTGTTCATGCAAGAAATGATACAAAACCCAATGACCTCTACTAGAAATCACTCAGTACACAAAACACAGCAAAACAGAAGCTGAGAGGGAAGTTCCTGCTAGCACACCAACACTGTTTTAATAAAGTGAAAAAAATCACAAACAGCTGTCCAAAAGTGCAAAACGGTTAACTTAAAACAATGGAAATCCTCAGCTTTCCATTCTCTGATGTTGAGGATGCTGACTTCCACAGCACACACTGTAGTCTATATAACAATTTTTGTAATTTTATTTGACATATTGTAAAATAAGTGAATTTCATTTGAATTATTTTAAACTTTTTTCCAGTTTATGGTTTCAATTTTCAGCAAAGTGTGTCCTGACTCTGGTTTCGGTGCAGAACGTTTATTTCAGTTCATAACTAGTATAAGATGATGCTGAAGGAATGATGTCTTACAAATAGTGTTGTAAATATTAACCAAACAGAAAGCACATTTCTAGAAAGCAAACTTGCATCTCATGTAGTTCTATGTATTTTCAGTCTGAAGCGCAACACAAAATACAAGTGTGCAACAGTTTGGGCACTAATTCTCAAACGATGTTTTGTTTAATTTTTGAGTAAAAATAAGTGAACACACCCTCTACCGAGAGCACACTTCTGGACATTTTATTGCAAAAGTTATTGTTCATTTGCTGAATTTAACACACTGAAAAATCATAAAATGTTATTGTGTTAGCTTTTTTCAGTAACACCTAATTTGAATAGCCCATTGTGAATGCTTATATTGCATTTGACTTACATTCCACTAATTAAATTTGCCTTGATTTTCCTGCCTACCATGATCCTAATGCTAACCCTGGTACTAATCCTAATCTTAGCCCTATTATTGTTGAGAACAGTTTGTTGATATTGTTAAATTGAGCATCTATAGATAATCTATTGGGATCTATGCAAATAAAGTGAGACCTTTTCCCCCTAAAATGTTAAACTCACAGAAATATATTGCTGTTGTTGGAAGAAAATCTCAAATCTCCAAAACAGCAACTTTACAGGAGAAGGAAAAAAATCTACTTTACTTTTAATGTAATTCAATGAAATCAGACATTTTTCCAAGTCATTTTGGTACTTTTCTTTTTGTCCATTTATCATGAAATCTACATACAATGTAAAGGGTAAAGGTATTTTCAAATGATAAAAAAACTAAAAAATGACAAAAATGGAGATATGAGTTTTTCTTCTGACAGCAGCAATATATAGAAATTATACACTAAACTTTTTTAATTTTCTGAGTGAAAATAAGTTACCACATCTTTCACATAGAACATGACATGTTGCTGCAAAACTTTGCAACTGTACACTGCAATTTAGTCTTTGTTATCTCTCTCTCACATACACACACACACGCACACACGCACGCACACACACACACACACACACACACACACACATGCACACACACACACCTTTTAAGCCGCTTCTCCTTCTGGGTCACAGGGAGCGCTGGAGCCTATCCCAGCTGTCATTGGGCGAAAGGCAGTGGACACTAACAGACTTTAACTACTGAAAAGCTGTTTTAAAAAGGCTCCCTATGCTGAGAAAAGGTCATACAGCACAAAAAAAGGCAGAATGAATTAATTCAGACATGCAGAGAGTAATCTAATAACTGAGGATCCTGCACACGTAGCAAAGACAAATTCTCAAACCTACAGAAGTCCCAATAAAGCATGTAAACATCAATCTGCATATTCACAGAATGTTTTAACTAAAATAATTAGCAAGATATTATACACAAGTGCAGTTAGTTTAACATCAAACGATGCTAATGAAAAAATATAAAAACTCCAGAAAATGTGAAGCAAAATATCATCACTGCAATTTGTGCACAATGCTAAATGCTTTTGTCTCATAACAGGCAGACAAACTCGGGCAATAAAAGACTAAAACTGAAACTGAAATGAAGGCCTTGTCAACAGAAGTCAAATGGAAGCAAATATAGACAGACAGACAGACTTATATCTGGATATAAACAAAATATTAATGACAATTTTAACAATAATAGTATTAATAATAATAATAAAAGAAGAACAAAGGCAGATAAATACATAAAATAATTTGGAAAGATTTAGAAAGAGATAGATAGATAAATAGATAGAGAGATTTAGTTAGAGAGCTTTAGACAGACAGACAGACAGGCAGGCAGGCAGGCAGACAGACAGACAGACAGACAGACAGACAGCTTTATTTATTCCTAATATTAAACAGATACATAGACAGACACACAGACAGAGCTAGACAGATAGCTTTATTTATCCCTTATATTACATAGACATACAGACAGACAGACAGACAGACATATTCTTAGATTTATATTTCAAATTGATATTTGATGTATTCACTGTACAGGAAAAGGCACAAGATGACACAAAACAACTGTGCTGAAAAACGTCTGTATACTATCCATTTTACTGCACTTGTAGCTCTGTAGTAATAAATGTTATATTTCTCCATAACACAAATTCAGGAGGATGAAAGTTTATGTATCTGTATCAGCAGATATACACATGAAAAATGAACTCCCATATTGGTACATCCCTAATCATAAGCATGTCAGCAGACATAATGAAATAACACACACAATCATCCCAATGCCCAAAACTGAATGGTCATAAGTAGCATTTTCACTTCAGTACATTGCATCGATTGCCTTTTTTGTCTCCATTAAGTCTAGCCTTGACCCCGAAAAGCTCACCACAGGCCACGTTTGCATGCCACACAAACAAAGAATAGCACCATGACATCAGCGCCCTGTCATTTCAGAGGTACGCTCAAGGCTTATGGTCCACCAACCCAGATGAGGCTGACCCAACTGAAACCTTAGCTAGCCAATATGCACGGCTTTTCATCGTAGAGGGGGCTGGGGGCTCAAATAGACCCTGGCCACCATTAAGGGCCGATCTTATTACAGCATGGTCTGGGGACTCTGACCACTCCACCAGCGTGATCCCCCCCAGCCGCTGGGGGCACGGAGTTCACCCCACACATCTGATGACAGACAGTTCCAGCTCCAGATAGCTCTGGTCCTCCTCAGCAGCCCCAAGCATCAGTGCCGCGGCCCCACACAGGCCCAGGAGCCACTGTCTGCTCCACCAGCGCAAGCACATGTTTGGCTCTCTGGGCAACCGTAAGTGAAACCAATCACAGAGCCTGTAAACAGAGACACAAATCTTTTCCCCTAAGGAGGGTCCGGGCCCCGATTGAATTTCCTCTTACAGAGAATACTTTTATATTGCCGTTCTCCTCATTACACGCCATCAATGCCCTCACCCTCTCTCTCTCTCTCTCTCTCTCTCTCTCTCTCTCTCTCTCTCTAAAACACGCCACGATGATCCTCCAGAGGCGAGAAGCACTCCCTGAAAAAGACACATTTTCTTTTATTGAAGATAAATGTATCACATAATGCTTGAATGCCATTACCAACAAAACACGTTAAAAAAGGAGAGAAAAATGTAAATGTTAAACACTAATGGGGTCCCTCGACATGAATAATAACATTCTTCCACAACAACTGAACACCAGCGACAATATACAATACATAATCATTTTGTTCAGTAGACTTATTCAAACATATGCTATTACTGTGCGCATGTCAGAGACCACCCTTCATTTATTTAATTCACACTCAAAACTGCCATGAAGTACAAGACATTCATTTTTCAATGTCAGCAGGAAACACATAATTAACAGGAAATTGCTCAGAAGCTTCAATGACTTTTTTTTCTGAATTTAGTGTGGCCACTCTTCACCGTTACTATTACAGTTTCCATTCTTTTCAGGAAACTTGCTTTAGATTTTTCAAAGAAACACTTTTCAAAGGGATTTCACAAAGTTCAGGAGACTCTCTTTAGATTTTTCAAAGAAATCTGCAGGGATATTTTTCCACATCTCCAAAGTTCAGTCTTGGAAGTTGGTTGTATTTTCTGTGTCTCACAACCCAACTAATCCCAAACACAGTCAGCGACGTTGAGGTCTGGACTCTGCGGTGGTCAGTCCATTGTTCTGAGACCACCAGCAGCCTCTTTTTCAGAAATGTTATTTATTTAACCATCTCCTTTTTCCAATAAGGGCTTCTTGACGGCTACACATCTTTCAGACCCAGAGCGTTGAGCAGTCTTCTCACAGTGGAGGGATGGACAGAAACACCTGTGGATTTTTTCAGATCTTAAGCAGCTTGATTTTCCTCTCGCTCTCAAAGATGAAAGCTTTAGGTGGGTCTTGGAGGTGGTTGTTAGGAGTCTCATTATCTTTGTATCTTTTTCATCATTTTTAATAATATTTGTAAAACCATGCATCATCTCCTAATTTCTTTTTACCCTTCTTTATCTTATGTAAGCGGCTTATCTTATATCTAAATCTCCTCAGAAACATCATCTGAAAAATTAATAGTTGTTGAACAAAGTGACAAGCCGTTTTGACTGGAAATTAAATAAAGGACAGGTCGTCTTTTGCACAGACTGTAAATATTTTCATAAAATAACACCCAATTTCACCCCCACCTCTGAATTATGACAAAATGATATGCATATGAATAAATCTGCCACAAAATCTTCAAAAAAAAAAAAAACATATATTCATTTTATTCCATCCACCAAGAGCAAAACGTTCATCTGATTAGCACGTACACAGAGGAGGCACTAGGCCTCATTTTCTCTCCCAATCTATTCATTGCCACCATTTAATTTATTTTAGGTGCATAATCCTTCACTCTCAATAGCAAATTTAATAGGCCCCATGACCACAGCACCAGACTGGTCAATATAAAACCAGACAACTCATTACTTCACACGCTGCTATCTCCAGCAGCTGGAGACTTGATGTACACAATAGCAGCAGCCAGGCAGTATTAAGTTTCCACTTCCCAGATCCCTCTTTATTGCCTCTAGACCTGTCTCACAAGAGCCCTTTAGCTGCGTACACACACACACACACACACGCACAAACACCCAAATGCACACACTCCGTGAAGCGGAGACTCCCCAGTGTCTGGCCTGACAGGATCAGGACCTTTCCATATTAGCCTCGGCCTCAGCTCCTCGTATGCGCATGCCAAAGTTTTACCACATGCTCAGTCTTAGCTGTGTGGTCCCACCCTCCCATCAGCTAGAGACATTTAAGGGAAATTATTTGCTTAAGGGTTAAATTTTAAGATAAAGAGCCAGTCAATCTTACATAAAGCTGAGATGCTAATTATGCATTGTTCAATGTGGGCATGTAGCAGTTTAACTGAACTACAAGTGAATGATCATAAGGCTTGATCATACATGAAACCCAGCTCTGTACCTACAAAACACTTCCATTTTTGACTTCTCCTTTGAAGATACCATTACATGAGATCATTACAGAAGGTACATTACTGTGCAAAAAAACACCCTTCACTTAATTTATTTCCAGTCAAAATAGCCATGAAGTACAATCTATTCATTTTTCAGTGTCAGGAAAAAATTTGAAAATGCATTTCTAACAGAAAATTAAACAGAAGCCTCAACACTCAAATATCACTGCTGTGATATTTTTGTTATTTCATATCAGTTTTTGAAATAATGTGAAAATGTGAAAACTCGCTTTCAGTTCTTCAAAGAAATCTGCTGGGATATTTTTCATACCTCCAAAATTCAGTCTTAACAGTCCCAATGACCAATTCAGATTCATTAGTCCATAAAACGTTATTCCACACCTCAAATGTCTAGTTCTAGGGCAAACTGTCTTCTTTTTTCTTTCCTTTTCTCAGGAATGTTTTTTTGACAGCTATACAGCCTTTCAGACCCCCAGCGTTGAGCTGTCCTCTCATAGTGGAAGTCTGAACTGAAACGCCTGTAGACATTTTTAAATCTGAAGAAAGAGTGCAGCTTAATTTTCTCTTAAATATGAAAGCCTTAAGAGCTGTTTATTTCATGGGGACAGTTTTGGTGGTCTGTCTATTTTTTGTACTCAAGTTGATTGTCTTATATTGGACTCTCCTCAGAAATATAATGAATAACTGTTACTTCATTGCTGTTTTTAACGGGAAATTAAATAAATAAAGGGTGGTCTCAGACGTTGTACTAATACCTACATTTAGAGGCGTTTAGAGCAACTACAGAAACTGAAAGCTTCTAAGTATGTTAAAGTTTGCTCTTCCATGTGGGGACCAATATAACCTTTATTAGTTTAACATAACAAAATAACAAAAAAAAAAAAAAAAAATCTTTGTTTGAAAGTGAACACTGATCTTTAAAACCTAATCAAGCATTAACAAGTAATTAGAAAATAAGTACAGGTTGAGAATCTAAATGCAATTAGTATAACTATGTTCTAGTTAAATGACTGACAAATCATTACGGCCTCATAGAGTGAGTTAAGATACAGCAACTGAATAAAGAGATTTTCCCAAACAAAAACAACCAATTTATTCTGTCAAAAAACAGAAAAAAATCATAAATTTGAAAAAGAAAATTGCAGTGCCAAAAGTCAGTTTAACTAATTTTTGAACAGGTTACAAGTTCACAATGCTGGCAAAATGTCAGCCAAGTGATTAGACCTCCCCGCCTCTTCTTAGAGTTAACACAACTTCCAAAGACTTGACTACCACAGTACCGACCAGTGACTTTCCCCTTGTGCTGATCCTCCAATTACGAGCAGACAATAGGGGAAGTTAACCCCATAGTGAGTTGCTTGGCACAGCCATTGTCTCACACTAAATATTTGCCTTTGCCTTTTGTGTCTGGAATACTCCCCTTTCCTTATATATTCTTTAGCACCCCCGCCCCACACACCCCCAGCAGCCCCTCTCTTAAAAAAAAAAAAAAAAAACATCCTAATGAAGACTGCCTCGGCATGTACCCCCACCCTGTCAGTCTGGCCATCAAAAGGACAGCACTGAGCAAGTTAAAAGAAGCCTGGTGGTTTCAGACGGGCCAGGACGAACAGCCCGCGCCTCTGAAACAAGGAGATATGACTTCCCTTCCAACGAGCCCCTGTCGTGGCCTTACTAATGAGGAGGAAGTGATATCACAGTCCAGTCTGCTGTGTAGCACTGCATTGGACTGTACAGCATCATCATGACAGCAACGACTCTTCTGCACCGTTACACGTACTACAAATATTCCTTTGTGCTTCTGTCCAGCTACAAATTCAGAAACCGTTGTTTAAACCCAGCAGTGTAATTTCTAACAGCATGGCAGGCTAAAAAAAATGGGCGTTCATCTTCTTTTGGAAAGATTCGGCCCTTCGTCCAGTTATTTTTGCGAACAAACGTTTTCATTTACATCCAGCCAGATTGGGAACCGTGTGCAGCCTGGGGCCGGTGGTAAATTTGTTGGGGGTTCCAATCCTTTTCTCAATCCCTTTCACTCAGCTTTGTGCCATTCAAGTGAGCTGAATAAGAAACGGATCACTGCGAATGGCCACACAGTCTCCGGCTCAGACATGACATCATCTCTTTTATGGCTCGCCCGGTGAGGGACTGTGTGAGGGAGAAAGCTCCTTAGTGCCATTTCTCTGATAACAAGAGGAGAGAGAGACAGAGAGAGAAAGAGAGGGAGAGAGACAAAAAAACAACTATGGACGGGGTACCTCAATGGCACACAATGGACAAGTGTGGAAAATCTATGATTGAAACAGTGTCATATTGTGCCTGAGACACTGTACTGAGGTGGATAAAGGTTATTTTTGCTGTATTTGCAGTCTAAAAAATGACTTGCGCTTAAAATTTGCTCATAATTTATTGAATAAAAATGGAATTATTTAAAAAGTTAGGGTCATTCATAGAAATTACATTTGTCTTAACTATATCAGAGCCTCAAATTTGTATGGACTGTGGTAGAAAGGCAAAAAAGAAAGAAAAATGAGAAAATACTATGTACATTTCACTCAGATAAGATTGTGCCTCACCCAAATCTTCTTCTGAGCGCACAGTTTGAATAATTCAAAATTTCACAGCAATAAGTCAAAAGCAGGAGGCCAAGTTTAAATAAAAACCAGCTTAGCTGCACCAAAAAATGCTCGTATTTTGCAAAACCTCATTGACCCTACCCCGAAAGCAAAGACATCACTGTCTTCTAGATCGTTCTTTTTTCGTTCTGAAAGTAAAGATAGTGCACAATTTAGAAAAGCCAATTTAGAAGTGACCGTGCCTTTTTTACAACATAAAGAACGAACTTCAGAAGAAACGTAATACCTGGAAAAACATGTTCTAGGCGGGGTTCCTGTTCCTCGGCCTGCCACCAAGCACCTGGAAGCTAACAGCTCATAAAACACTGTGGCTAATTGTGGTTTTCCTTCTTTTCCCTGCAAATGGCAATACGACACATTTACAGCCTGCGAGGCAGTTAAGACACATCGAGCACCCAGTGTTCCGCCTGTCGAGCGGGAGGGAGCAAGCCCACATCCACCTGACTAGCCGTTAGATCTGCTGCTTCTGCAGCCCACTGAGCACACACACGCAATAATAATGTCCCTTTTCTTTCGAACGCTGCTGTCAAAATATCTGGAGCAGCTCTCATTAAGGTCAGCACAGAGCCTACTGTACAGCACACAGCACATTTCAAAAGGAAGGAAGCCATGCAGCTTATGAAAAGCTTGCGAAAGGAGAGCAGTTGCAGGGTGGGGGGTAGGGGAGGCGGTAGATGTGTGGTAGAAAAGTCCGGGCAACAACTTGCTTTATGCCTGGAGAACAGCAGAGACCTTGGCCAAAAATAAATCCTTTGCCACAATGACTTCATAAGCCCTCGATAAGAAGGTGTACAATTCTGCTACTTTAGAAGATACTGACCTATATACCCAAAATAGAGGGCCAGATACAGCGCAGGCCACTTTCTCTGTATGTGTATTTATAAAACTGACAGTTCAGGCACAATATCCCCATTTCAGATAGAAAATGTGGAAAATATCAGCACTGGCTGAATCCATGTTTCTCTTTTTCTTCATTTTTTATGTATTTATTTTCCTAACATTTCTTTTTCCATGCCTCTGGCCATGTTCTGAAATACCTCTCGAGAAAACAAAGCAGTCCAATAATTCCTGTCAAAACATTTCATTCCTGTGCCACAAGGTTGTCTTAGGGACGTGAATACAGTTTTAAAGTTCTGTATGAAAAATATAAAAAACCCGAAAGATTTGGCCTTGAGACTCTGAAGCAAACAACTTTAAAAGAAACAGGACAATTTAGTCCACATGGCTATATTTAACAGAACACTATGAAAATGTGAACTGAAAGTGGTGGTTTAAGTTTAAAAAACATAAGTGGGGGCTCTACTCAATTTTTGAAATTTTTGAAACCAAAATTTGCTTCAGAAAAGAGGTACAGAAATAATCTACTGGTATACTGGGTCATAAGCAAGGATGAAAAAGCAGACCAAAGCAATAACGATAATAAAACTAAAACTACAATAAACTCCATACGGAAGCAAAGCTCTTCTGAAATCCACTTCATATTCATTTGACTGAAAATTCTGTTTGCAGTGACTTACTATTCTTTACGCTCACAAGACAAGTTGGTAAATGAATGGTAAACATTACAGGCCTGTTGAAACATTTGCACAGCGAAAAAACTGCAAATTTATTTGCTGCCAGAGGACAGTTCTGGCATTATTAGGCCTTAATATTTCTCCAGCACACGCTACATATAAGGCCCTACAGCTTTCCAAGCTTCACAAACTACCAGGTAGCACACCTAAACATACATTTTCCCTCCAATAAGTTACAGTCACTTCCTAATGCAAAGAAAAAAACAGAGTGCGATTCCCTCAGGAGCAACCACCTAAGTTGTGCAACTACTTACTGCACTGTACGGTTTGGAAAAAAAAAAAAGAAAAACAGTTTTCAAAAAGTCCCTCAACTCATTTCCAAGTTCAAATCAAGTGCACATTTCATGTAAGTTGTGAAATACAAAAAAAAAAACCACACAAAAAAAAAACGACCTGAAGCAGGAAAAGCACAAAAAAAAAAAAAAGCAACTCATGAGGTGCAGCAGGCCTTGGGCAGATTTATGATCAGCCGTTATCTGATTGAATTCTGTATTTTGGTATGTACAAACATACAGACACCATTTTTAGGGCCATTACCCTAAAGCACGGCTGGAATTCGCAAAACACAAAGCCCTCTTTTTCTCCCACAGTCAGCCACTTTTGCAAAAATGATAAGGTAGTTCTGCTCTGACCGAGAAAGAAAAGCAAACTGAAAGACTTACAACACACACGGACAACAAATGGAAAGCAGAGCGCCTGCGGGCATCGTGAAAAGGACGGCTCTTTGTGAGAGAGTGTGAGAGTGCAAGCAACTTTAGCGAAGAGTAGAGTTGTACTCACTGTACTGAATTTGAGTAGCCAGCCACAGAAGAGGAGAACAGAATCCTTTCTCTTGTCCGCGTCCATTCCACATTTCAGTGCTTTGATTTGAAAACAATTAAATAAATAAATAAAAATCCCGGACGGAGCTGCTGTAACGTGGGGGAATGGTGAGTTTGTCGGGTTGGTGGGGGCGAACGCTGGACGGAGAGGAACCCCCTCAAAGAGTGCGGCGGAAGAGCCCTCGTTTCGCTCTCTCCCTCTTGCTGCTCGCCTGCCTGTCAGGCTGAGATGCCGGCTCTTGTGCGCCGTGCAGCTGTGCTCCTCCAGCACCCTCCTCCTCCTCCCTCCCTGCTCCGGTCCCAACACAATGCACTTCTGTGCCGCCCGGTGTACAAAAACGCGGCCGAAACGTGCTCCTTCTTCTAGCTCCGTAAAAAGCGAGGAGGGAGAAAAAGGCATAGCAAAAGGAGCAGGTTTAAGTTTGCCCCGCTTTTTTTTTTTTTTTTTTTTTTACTAACCCCCCACCCCCCTCCCTTCCCACCACCTCTAGTTTGTGGAATCGCTGCTTTTCAAGAGTGGGAGGGGACAAAGCCCAAAAGCTTCTGGGCAAGGAAACTGCGCATAATCCCCGCTGGTAGAAACTTCCTCCCTGGCGCTGGTAATAAGCGCTGCAGCAAGCAGGAATGTGAGGGCTGCTCTCAAAGAGGCCCAGTTAGACAAGGCTCAAAGTCACTTCACCATGACCTAGGGGTCAGACAGAGCAAGTGTGTGCAAGAGCAAGAGAGAAAGACTTAGACAGACAGACAGAAAGAGAGAGAGCTAAAAGGGAGAAGGGGGGAGTTTAGGCAAGCAGAACCTACTGACATGCGTCTCAAGTACGTGGGACACTATGGAAGCACTACTGAAATAGCGATCATAAAGTACTGCATATAAGTCAGCGTTTCATTTTTCAGCAGGAATTTCTGAGGAGATTAGACGTCATATAATCCACTTGCACAAGAAAAGTCAGAGGAAAACAAGTGAAAAAAACAGGGGTTAGCACAGTTAAAAAAATTATTATAATATACAGGGAGAATGGGACTCCTAACAACCACCTGAAAAACCTGATAGAAGACAATAAGAGTCCCCGAAAAAGGGCACAGATATAGTAACAATTATATAGAGAACATTACATGAAGTAAACATTGGTTTAAGCATTGTTTTACAGGAGTTAGACTGTAATACAGTAAGGGAAGTTTGATGTGTAAATTGCAGGGTGTCCACTCTGGTTGATGAGCACTACAGCTCTGGGGGAAGAGATGTTAGCATGACTGGTTATGCTGGTTCCAATGGCCAAGAAACTGTTACTGAGAAAAGAAAACAGGACAAAAGAAGAACATTTGAAATGTTACACCAAAACTGGACACCTGAGACATGAGGTGAGGTTGTTTGGACTGAAAAAGCAAACCTTCTAAGACTGAACTTTGGAGGTGTGGAAAAATAGTTTTGCAGAGTTCTTTGAAAAACAAAGCACGTCAGCTACAATAAAGAGAAGTGTGGATGCTAATGTTATAGTATCCAAGCCCAGTCTCAAGTCTTGGTCTTGGGGTAAGGTTTACATCGCCTTCGTCTGAGGTAACTAGAAACTGAACCTGTTTCTATCATTACCAAATAGCAACAAAACCTTAAAAAAGAACAGCCCTTTCTCGATAATTTTAAGTAACATTTGCCAATTGAGGATCTAAGTGATCCTGTCCCTCCTAACTGGGTATTATTTGTTTGTTTTAGAGAGGAATGAACAGGATATAAGCTCTCTGTTGTTTACTTCTAAAAAATTATAATGCAAAAGTTAAGACTAAGACTGTAGTTAAAAATATGCTTAGACTATATATTATTTAATATTACAACATGTATTGTTCTACAACATGTTTCATCTATAATGAAGCACTGAATGCTCAATGAACTAAAAATAAGTTTCAAATTTTCCCCCTTTCTTCTTTATATTTTTATGCTCTGAAAAAAAATCTATCTGGTCTCGTCACTTCTGGTCTGGTTGGACTCGACACCTACAAAGTCTTGGTCTTGACTCAGACTTAAGACACGAACACAGAGTCTGAAGTTAAGTCTCAACTTGGAGTCAGCTCCAGTGGTCTTGACTGAAACCTCAGTGCAGATAATACACACACACACACACACACACACACACACACACACACATTTTCTAAGCCACTTCTCCCTTAGGGTGCATAATAAATAAATAAATATATATATATATATATATATATATATTTTTTTTTTTTTTAAATACATGATCTAGTTTTAGAGGCCTCTGTGTGACTTTCTTCCAAATATGTTTTCTGCTTTTTCCTGGATGCTGAAACATCAATAATCCATACTTAAAGGCAGAGCTGACTGGAAATTAAATAAATAAAATGTGGTCTCTGACTCTTGTACAGGACTGTACATGAGTCTATTTATACGGCTGCGGTAACTTAACCATCAAAACACTCTAACCTTTCTTCCTCATAAATTGAGGGCACCAAAAAAAGGTTATTCATACGATGCAACACTTCTGCATCTCTAAAGATTTTTTTTGGTGTATGGTTCTTTAACAAACCTTTGTGTAAATGAGAAGTGAGAGACTACAGAACATGCAGAAGTTTAAAGAAACCCCACATAATATAAAGGTTCTAGGAAAGCCCTTGATCTAGAATCCCTACATAATGTGGAGGTTCTCTAAACCATCCAAAGCTCAAAAATCTTAAGCATGTTTTTTTTTTTTTGACAGACCAGAGGTGCTTCTTCTACAGCATCGCCATAAAGTAATTCTGATGGACGTTTTTTAAGGTCTTGTTTCTTCTAAATGTTACTGACTACAGGGACAGCGTTCTTAATATTAGTAGTAATGGTAGTAGTAGTAGTAATAGTAATAGTAGTAGTAGTAGTAGTAGTTGTTGTTGTATTAGTAGAAGTATAAAACGTGCTGCTGAATGCAGTCATATCCAAAAGTTTGGGCACCCTGGCTCAATATCTAAGTGTAAATAAGTTCACAGTGGACACATTTCTGCACATTTAAATGCATAAATGCTGTTTTTTGGGGGGCTCAATTTAACATGGTTAAAAAAAAATTAAAACAAAACGTGCCCTGTGCAAATGTTATGGCACATTTTTTTATTTTAAGTTTTATTTTTTCAAATATGGTAAACTCGGTGAACAAACAGAAACTGATTGAAGTGTGCAGAAGTATATATAAAGTAAGTATCTATAGAGGTGTGTTATTTTTTCACATAGAAAGTCAACAAAATGTGTTACTATTGCATATTCAGCAGAGTTAAAATGATGTCAAACTTTGAAAACAACAGCTAAAGCAAGCAGTTTTGTGCTATTTACTGTTACCATACCTTAAAGTGTAATTCCACCAATTTTTCAAAATTTGTGCTAAATCAAAGAGGCTTGATGTGAAATGCTCTGTTCTAGTTACTTAGATGTTCTTTTTTACTTTTTTTTTATTTAAAAATTTCTGCATAATTGTTTTGGTGCGATAGAAACCAACTCATTTAGAGTGGCTTGATGCGCGTTATAGAAAAACATACCAATTCAGACATCTTTACAGTGGTGGTGATAGGAAGCAGAGGTCACAATGTCTACAACTCAAATCTAACTATTCTGGCATTTATGTGTACTTACACGTGTATTCTGAGGTGTTATATGTAATGGTGATGACGGTAAAATTGTTTTAAATCTGAAGAAAAGGTTTCTTGTACCCCTCCACCATGAATGGCCTTTAAAAAATATACATTCTAGGCCAAAATCTTCTCATAATTATCGCAAAGCAATGTCTCAGACATCAGTCAGAGTATTCATCACCATATGGTGTAATAACTTTATCTGAGGCAGCTTTTAGAGCCATTAAACTCTTCAAATGTCTGGTTCCCACCACCACCACTGTGAACAATTCTGACTCATTAAGTTTCTCTGGAACAAAGCATTTCAGGTCAAACCACTTTAAATGACTCAGTTTACATTTTAACCATTTAATTATGGAAAAATGGTTAAAGCAATCAGCGGAATTTCCCTTTAAGGCATAATTTTGAGAAGTACAGAAAATCTATGATTGATAAATGATATACAGAGACTCAAGTGCAGTCAAAATTTGCTTATTTTGTGAGTCTAGAAGTTCTGGGATTTACCATTAATTGATTACAATAATGGTGCCTAGCTCAGGACTCAGGAGGGCTGGAGTTCAGCACTGTTTGAGGATTTTTCTGCTACAACACACATAGCAAACCTACTAAACCTAAACCTGTTGAGAGGAGTTGAATCAGATTTGTTCAAGCAGAGAAATCACCACACTGTGTCCTCTCAGTTGGAAACCCACACTACAAAGTCTAATATACCACATACAAAGGTCGAAATAGATGAAGAGTATTAGCTCTGTTCCAATCTCAAGCTTGTACTTAATGTCAGGTACGACTGGAAATCAGATAAATAAATGGTGGTCTCTGACTTTTGTACAGAACTGTATGAGAGTCTGTTATTTATGGCTCTGTGGTAACTTAACCATCAAAACACTAATTTTTCTTCCTCTTACACTCTTAAAAGGCTGCCAAAAAAGAATTCCTTGCACAATGTGAGAGTAGAAGCACTTTTGGGTCTCAAAACAGCTTCCAGTGGACGGTTCCTCAAAGAACCGTTTTTGTAAACGAGATGTGTGAGACTGAAAAGCCTTTTTCAAGTTTAAGGAACTTCCACATAATGTAAAGGTTTAAAGAAACAGGGTATTAGCTTTGTTCCAAACTCAGCAGGAGTCATTTTAGGCTGAGGTACTGAAGTTTCTTTGAGTGGGAAAGCTGGAGGGATGATTACAAATTACAGCACTCCAGGCTAATGCCCCTGGGACAACAAAAATAGCCCACAGGGTGATATTTAAACCGTTCTCAGACACTTCAGGGACGATTAGCTCAAACACTTAATGTATGTAAAACACAATTATAAAATCACGTATGCGCCATCCATCCAAAGCAATGTTTAATCCAGAAATTTCCACCAAATTTCTTCCACCAGCATAATGCTAATTTCCTTTAGCCCATCAATAGAAATTCCTATATAATATTAGCATCAAGCTAACAATAATATCCATTCAAGTTTTTTTTAGCATGCTTTACCTTAAACTTGGGCAATTACAGCCTGAAACCGATATTTTAATAAGATTTTCTAATTTCGTTTGTTGGGGGTTTAGAGTTTCTATAGAACGTAGATTATAGTGGTAACTTACAGACTAGTCAAGTTCTCGCTGTGTTCAGTGATAAGCCAGCAAGGTCTTATACAGCCCGAACATTTAACCATTTCAGACCCAAACTATATTACAGGGCACAAAAAATATGCTTTTTCCCTAAAGACAGCCATAAATAATGATATTCCAGTATTTATATATTATAACTAGTGACTGCGACAAAACTTGAACACAATCTGAATTCACAGAGATTCATTCTGCATTTTAAGAACACAGTTCATTACAAGGAATAAAGTGATGTTTTAAAACATTACTTACACAGTTGTAGAGCGTGTGATGCACATTATTTCATAGATACTAGATAAATGTATTTATGGACCACAGATGTGTTTGTATGCATTCCATTGTCTCATGATACAGTAGTAGAAAATTTGTAATGTGAATAAATTGTAAAAATGTGAATAAAGCAGTATTTTTTTTAAACGGTTAATATTCACCAGATAATGAGTGTTTTTTCACACTTATTTTAAGCTCTTCACTAAAATAGTGTTTTGAAAAAGAATACACACATTTTTCACAGTTCCATCTGAAATATCACTAAATAAAAGTCTTTCTAATATAACTCCTTTGCCATGCCCACATCAGCTATCAATATTTTTCGGGACAGTTCTGAAAACGTTAGTCTGGAATCCTGTAATACATCCAAAATGAAATTTTTAAGATGAATTATAGATTTTCAAAGACAGATTTCCAAAACAAAAAATGTCTTTATTCCTCTTATCATGTTCTACATAGTTAAATGCTGAATCCACAAAATTTAATGACAAAAATTAATATCCATTCAAGTTTAGCACATTTTACCTTAAACCTGGTCAATTACATATATTTAAGTAAGATTTTCTTACCTTGTTTGTTGAAGATTTTCTTACTTTGTTGTTTCTCACACTTAAAAATATTAAGTTAAAGCTCTTTATTAACACAGTATATGAGACTAAATAAGTATTTTTAACATCAGCCCTTTGAAATGCCCACATCACTACTAATCAATAATTTTAAGAAAATATAATAATATATCTGTCCATTTGCTGTCCATCCTATTACATTAAACTTTTTTTTTTTAATGATTGCCACATTAACCCCTTTCAGCAGGCCTCATAATGAGACGAAATTTTCTTGCCGATATTTTTGGTAATATACGCAAATACAGTTGTTTAAATCAAAATATTATTCAAATATGAAGGTAAATTTAAGTTTTATTAATTCAATATATTACATTTCAAGGCTGAACTGAAAGGCTTCCAATTCAGGTCGAAATAGCATTTTATAGCCCCTGTGAAAAAAGGTTAAATGACATGATGGACAGTAAGGGACATTTTTAAACCTTCAGAAGAGCTAAAGTGCAAAAGCTGATTTTACCTTTATTCAACATTAAAATAACGTAATAATTTGTTGTCTTCTCCATACTTGACCTGGACTGCCAAGCATAATGTCCACCCGGTCACTCAAAATATATACAGTAAAGTTTTTTTTTTTTATTACTATTATTAAGAAGTTTAGAATAGACACAGAAAATACATTACTTACTGTAGAACAACTGAGGCCACAAGGTCTAACCTGGATAACAGGGAGTAAGGCAGCCAGTTTAGCCTGGACTCATCAGTGTGATATATATATATACACACACACACACACATACATATATATATATATATATATATATATATATATATATATATATATATATATATATATATATATATATATATATATACATACATACATACATACACACACACACACACACACACACACTCACACAATATTTCCAAAAGTGTCGTCTGCCTTCACACGCATATGGACTTGAGTGGCATCCCATTATTAATCCATAGGGTTTAATATGATGTCAGCCCACCCTTTGCAGCTATAGCAGCTTCAGCTCTTCTTGGAGGGCTTTCCACAAGGTTTAGGAGTGTGTTTATGGAAATTTTTGACCGTTCTTCCAGAAGCGCATTTGTGAGGTCAGACACTGATATTGGATGAGAAGGCCTGGCTCGCAGTCTCCGCTCTAATTCATCCCAAAGGTGTTCTATCGGGTTGAGGTCAGGACTCTGTGCAGGCCAGTTAAGTTCTTCTACACCAAACTCGCTCATCCGTGTCTTTGGTATATAATATATACCACTGGTGTGTAGTCATGTTGGAAAAGGAAGGGGATGTTCCCAGACTGTTCCCCAAAGTTGGGAGCATGAAAATGTCCCAAATCTCTAGGTGCTGAAGCATTAAGAGTTCCTTTCACTGGAATTAGGGGCCGAGCCCAACTCCTGAAACACAACCCCACACCATAATCCCCCCTCCACCAAACTTTACTCTTGGTACAGTGCAGTCAGACAAATACCGTTCTCCTGGCAACTGCCAAACCCAGACTCATTCATCGGATTGCTAGACAGAGAAACATGATTAAACACTTCAGAGAACACGTCTCCACTGCTCTAGAGGCCAGTGGCGGCGCTTTACACCACTGCATTCGACGCTTTGCATTGTGCTTGGTGATGTAAAGCTTGGATGCAGCTGCTCGGCCATGAAAACCCATTCCATGAAGCTCTCTACGCTGTTCTTGAGCTAATCTGAAGGCCACATGAAGTTTGGAGGTCTGTAGCGATCGACTCTGCAGAAAGTTGGTGACCTCTGCACACTATGCACCTCAGCATCCGCTGACCCCGCCCTGTCATTTTACATAGCCGTTCACTTCGTGGCTGAGTTGCTGTCGTTCAAAACGCTTCCACTGTGTTATAATCCCAATGACAGTGACACTAACACAGTACCCCGCTGGAATTCACTGAGCTCCTGAGAGCGACCCATTCTTTCACTAATGTTTTCTAGAACCAGTCTGCAGGCTTAGGTGCTTGGTTTTATACACCAGTGGCCATGGAAGTGATTGGAGCACCTGAATTCAATTATTTGGGTGGGTGAGTGAATACTTTTGGCAATGTATTGTATATCGCTGTTGTCTGAAGAAAACCTTGTATCTCCATTTTTGATGTTATATATATATATATATATATATATATATATATATATATATATATATATATATATATATATATATATATATTCCATTAACATTTAAAAAGAGGCACCTCAAACAGAATGAAAATGACATTTTTTGGCTTTTGTAAAAAATGTTTACGGTGAGGAAATTTTGTTTTTGTCATAGTTTAACAGCAATTACAGAGGAACTCCAGGTCTACACTGGTTTTCTCTATGACAAAAACCAACTCAACACATTTTGTTTCGTCTATATTTTTCACCTAAACCTCACTGGATCTTCTGAATTATGAGGGTCTATAAGTAGTCAAAATGCAGATGCATTCATGCTACAAGCGAGCTAACACTACTGTACGCATGAAAATAGGACTACTGTTAAACTGTTAAACTTACTGCCAAAGCAACTTAACTAATGCATGTGGCAAAACGTACTGGTTTGTGTGGGGTATTTTCGTGAGGCTGCCAGTCTTATGTCTAATCAGCTCACAGCAAAGCTGGCTTATATGTAGCAACAGTCGTATTCCGGGTCCTTAACAACCAATCGTTTTGGAATTGCAGCTCAGCCCAGTGTGTGGAAGTGATTTTCAAAAAAAGCCATACATTTTTTCTCATAAAAACAATAAGCTCAGACCTTGAATTTCTAACATGAGCATGATGCTGACTACACAACGACAACACAACTATAAAAACACTATAGTCTACACTATGAAAAATGGCTCAGTAAATTAAACTTATAGCAACTTATTGGCAGCAGAGTTGCCAGGCAATTCATTTACCATACTCATACTGTAATGCTTGTTTA
The DNA here is from genome assembly GCF_015220715.1 of Pygocentrus nattereri. Classification (NCBI taxonomy): domain Eukaryota; kingdom Metazoa; phylum Chordata; class Actinopteri; order Characiformes; family Serrasalmidae; genus Pygocentrus; species Pygocentrus nattereri. The sequence goes on from NC_051228.1 coordinate 8,203,600, forward strand.
CAGCAATGACATATTATACTTTTTTTGATGCAGTACAAAATTTTTAAAAATATTTTAAAATTGCAGTTAAACTAACTAACAACAATAAACTATAAAGCACCTTTCACATAGCCAAGGCTGGTAAATACAGTTTGAAATTCTAACAAAATAAATCAATGCACTTCTTTTATTTCAGTTTTCAACTATTCTTTCAAAAGCTAAAAAGCCAACAAGCTCTTCTAGTAATACAAATTTAGGCTTTAAGTTTAAATCAGTGTTTTAGCTGAAGTTGTACAGTCTTAAAGCTCAAATGTGGAAAAGAAGTTGTACACCACATTTGGCATGACACTGCAAATTCCATACAGGCACAGCTAGCTGAAATTAACTTTAGCACAGCAGTGGTAAATAGGAACTAAGGTAAGCATACTTATAATGGGACAGTTTCTACATTATATTTTGGTGTATAATGTTAATGACAGATAAATAAAAAGTTAATAAACTAAATTATCACATGCTTTACTTTATGCTGGTACAGGTTGAAACCAGCTAGCCAGGCTAATACTAATCAACTGTCCCACTTGTCAAGTATAAACTTGTTGCATTTACCCAAGTTCATAGATATTAAAGCCGCTTAAACAGCTCTTAATATTTAAAGAATGGAAAAACACTTTTATAGTAAAGCTGCTAAGTATTTTTTGACGCATTATTTCAATATTATTACAATATTCTATAGCCATAAGTAGTGATAAGGTGTTTGTTACAGTATAAACTGCCTTTACTATGAATGATTTCCCAGATGTTGTAGAAACTGTACTTTAAACTGTATTTAAAGTATCAAACTGGCTTGAACACAGAAATAATAGAAATTCTTTACAGTATATGGACAATTCCACTGAATTAGCTCAAACTGCAATCCAGCAGTAAAAAAACAGTGTTCAGACCTTACAGATTTTGATTATAGATTGTGATCAAGGTCTTAACTGACATAGTAATAATCTATATAAACAAAAAAATAATTTAAAGGGTACTTTCGATCTTTTTCAGCTGTGAAAATAATACCTAGTTTTTTCCCTAATCTTGTTGACATTTTTTATTTAGATTTATTACTAGTTAACATTTTTAAATAATAAAATACAGTCCCATGATTTCATGTCATTCTTGAAACAGAGTTTTAGTCCATAGTTTTTAGATCCTTATTTTAGCCACACCCCTGCATTTTAGAGTGGGAAGTTGAGACTGCATCCCTGTCCCTCATGGCCACATGATGAGCAGTTAAGATTCCATTGTTTTGAGGTGTGTGTGTCTCAAAGTCTAAAAATCATGTGGAACAATAAAAATTTTCAGTACCCAAACACATTTTCTGCAACTGCAAAGTCGTTTGTACTATGTAGCCCTCAAATACTATGATAATGATTTTGTGTGTAAAACTGTTCAAAGCCGTGTTTGCTGGTCATGTACTTGCTAGTGTTTTTGAGTTCTGCTCAAAATTAGCTAAAATTGCCACTACAAAAACATCTGGTAAAATTGCAATCATTGTTTGGTTAGTGACAAAATATAATAATTAAATGATTTCTTTCAAGAAAAAACAATTAAAGTAAAAAAATCTAATCAAAGTAAAAGCATCTCAGTCTAAAGTTAAAGTCCAACTCTGACTTTGAACCAACGCAGCAGAAGGATCCTTACACACACACACACGTATATATTTTCTAAGCCACTTCTCCCTCAGGCGTCCAAAAAACTATTACGTGATATGAAACAAATTTGGTACTGATCTCTCAGACTGACTCTCTAATGTCCCATTTATGTTGCAAATATGACTTTTACTGAACACCTTCCAACTATCTGATGTCTTTGATGCCACATTGAATCCACTTTCATCATTCACAAGGCCGAACAGAGACAGTGGCTCATCTTCCAGAAGGGGTGAATGGTTATTTTTTGTTTTTAAAATAGTCTGTAATTTACAGACACAGCAAACGAATCCAAACGCTAGCAACGTTTATTCAACAGAAATGATTGCGTTTGAAAATGTTCATAATTAATACATTCACAACAGTGGTTTTGGCATGAAAAGCCATCACATTATTCACAGGGACAACTTCTTAACAGCTGTCGCCAAGACTGAGATTTGTGTCATATATAATAGTCAGAGTGTTGATTTAAAAGAAGGGGTTGTCTGAGGACAACATCATAAACACCTTTAGTTTGAGCTATTGCCAAATAGCTCACAGGTTACATTAAAGTAAGCATTTGAAAGAAACTGGCAACACAAATGATTGGTTTCAAAGATTTACATGGCAATCAATAATGGAAGATGAAAGTGACAAAGAAGGAGATCATTTTAGGGATAATTTATAGTATGTGGGTTCGAAATGAATATTTCTTCATATGTTAAATACATCTGAGTAAGCCACTTTCTGCTGAATATTACATTGGCCTCGGGTTTAGCGGCTAATGGTCGGTTATATGTATTTGAACTTCAGAGCCGGCGCTTGCCTTAAGCCAGCTTGTAACACGGCCTCTCTTTCTTGATCAGCCTCCAAATCGACAATTTCCCAACTCACAGAAGCACAAAGAGGATGAAAAAGCAGAACTGTGGGGCTGAAAAGTGCTTTGCCAATCAGCAATTCTGTTCTCTAATGCGCCAAAGCCTCAGGGCTGACACACTATACGAATATGGCATGGTACAAGAGCATTTGTTGTCTCCCAAAATAGAGAAACATGAGCTGCAGGTCGCTATTTAAACTGCTTTTATATTTCAAAGTGTAAAAATGTTTGGATAAAACTTAAATAAATCTTCTTTACTCCTCCTGTATCTTCTCTTGCAAACATAAATGGTCCAAAAAAGCAACCCGTCTGGGACAAGTGAACAGGGACAGTACATTTATGATAATCATGATAAGCAGGTTTTTAGAAGTGTTCATGAATGCCTTAATCAGCATCGGTGGGAGGAAAAAAAATCCATGGCAATGAGCCTAAAGTAATTCCATTCAGCCTGTGAAAGCACTGGAGTCCAGAATAAGAGCTGAGAGTCCGGAGGGGTGCCCAACCCCAGAGTGGGACATCTTACAGCTGCCTCAAATTATGATCTACAGCTGGGAAACTATGAAAATGAAAGGGTATAAGCATATGCCTATATCTCAGCAACGTATAAGGGAGTAAATTTACAGACCCAATCGAGTTTGTTTTTCTATTCATTTTTCTGTAGATGAGATTTACAGTCTTTAAAAAGCATATAAGCATTAATGATTCCCAAAATATCTGTGGATTATAGCACATTTAGCCCTTTCTGTGAATGCAGTCTGTGTAGAGGATTCTGTGCTTCTTTCAAGCAATCTTCAAATGTTTAGTAAGTTCCTGCTAAGATGTAATGGGAAGAGAATGGGAGACTGAACTTGAACGAACATGTTCACAAGGGAGAAAGTCAGAACTTGAAGTGAAGGGGGTGTAAAAGCAAGCAAAGCTATTGTGCTTCATGTAGTTCTGTGTAAAAGTCAGAGATTTATTTAACTTACAGTCAATATGGTTATTAAATACATTCATTTTTAGATTTGAGATAATGCTCTTGTATAAGAAAGAAAGAAAAAGAAAGAGAAAGGAAAGTCAAAGAAGAATAAGTGAAGAGAAAACAAGAGTTTCCTGTTACACTGGAGTTTAAAAAGTGACCAAAAGATACAGACAAAATGGAACTCGTAACAATTGCAGAAGCCTTGGTAGACACCAAAACTGTCCTCACCAGACAAACAGTACTTTCATTTTTGAGAGAGAGTAGAACACTCCACTCTTATTTCAGAGTGGGAAAAAATTACAAAAAAAAGAAGCTGCTGGTGGTCTTAGACCAGACCTCAACAACATGGAATGTCTTTGGGATTACTCAGATCGCAAGAAGCAGAAAATACAACCAACTTCTAAGACTAAACTTTAGGGAAAAAAAATCCCCTTAAGATTTCTTTGAAAGCGGGTCTCCTGAAAAGAATGTAAGCTTCAACGAAAGTGAACTTTTCCGTCAAATTAATTTCTTTTTGTTGATTTTCTAAGTGAAAATAAGTTAACACATCCTTTAAAAGGAATAAACTTTTATATATGATGATGATGAAGCCTTTGTCACATAGTCACCAAAAAAATATATATTTTTTTTTCTGCAAATGTTAGGCTGTGTTTACTCATTTTTATCATCAACAAAATGTCCTTTATTTTCACATTTCTCCATAGGCCTGTATGTTTTCTGCTTTTTTCCTGATAGTGATAAATAATGTACTTAATGGTTCTTTTGACTAGACATTAAAATATCAAGGGCGGTCGCTGATTTTTGCACAGTACTGTATATTTCAATCACAACAGAAAACAAGATGATTATCATAAAGTTGGACTGACCGGAGGCAGAGATGAGGAGATATTGTTCATGAAAATGAGGACAGGACAAAAAGGATTGAGAGCAAATGTCTGTCCCAGCTGTGCAAACAAGCGAAGAAATGAAAGTGGTTGAGGAAGAACAGATCACGGATTGAGTTCGTCGGCAGAATAACAAATCCTTTAAACTAATCTAGGTTAGGAAAATGATATGTGAAGCAAAATTCATTCGGGTATAATTGTAAAAACGGGCGAGTCGTCAGTGAAGCTAATTGGCTGCGGGGCTGCGGCTGGATTGGCTGTTGTGTTCCTGGTAACGGCTGGTCGTGGAAGCGCTGGAGACAGACACCAGCTTGGCTGTTGTTTGTCGATGGATGGGAATCTTGTTCAGGCCAGCTGCGTCTCCATGGAAGTGGCACCTTGAGAGGCTCTCTACAGCCCCCTTCCCCTCCCCTCCCCAGCCTCCCCTTCAACCTGATCCCTCCGCTAACCCCCACCTCTTCCAGGACAGGCCGCCTCAGCTTCCACTGTGCGTTCCCCGGTGAGAGGCAGCGGCTGCTGTGAAACACCAGACTCTGGCACGGAGCCCAGACGGCATTTTTCTCCCCGCACCAACTTTTATCCTACCATAAAACACAGCCCAACTAGAGCGGCTCTTAGAAAGCATCATTAAGCGCTAAGTGAACTGACAGCAATTTGAGCTGATTTTTTTCTTCCCTTTTCTGTAGGAGGTGGCGGGGTGGGGAGGGTCTTTTCTCCAGCTTTAGTGGACTAAAGAGGCGTCTGTTGATTGATATTCCATTCAGGAAAAGGGAAAAAAGCACTCCTGAACAAAAAATATCTGTTGAATGGCTTGGAACAGAATGCCCTCTGAAGCCTTCTTTTACAGGAGTCTTAGTGGTCTGCCTAAGGCAGACCCAAGGGGCAGTGGATATTTTAGCAGGGTTTCACCCACGACAGTTGCAGCTGGCCATTCATGTACGTTATCATCCACAACAATATAATGATCTTAAAGCGGATAGCAGCATAAATTACTTCTGTGACCCCATGTTGTAGAAATCACAATAAAATCTACAGATCTTTGGTGAAAACGGCATCGTAACTTGCTATCAGTTAGCATGTCGTGCCAATCTTATGGTGAGACAACAACCACTCATTCTGTAGGCCCTGGTTACAAAAGAAAACACATCTAAAAACACAGTACTGTGCAGAAGTCACCCTTCATTTATTTAACTGAAATACCCATTAAGTGCAAGCTGTTCGTTTTCAGGAGAAATTTCTAAAGAAATTAAATATAAGACAATACACTTATAAGGAAAATTAGTGAAAAAACAACAGGTTCCAAAAATTAGAAACATAATTAGAATATACGGAGAAAATGGGACTCCTAACAACCACCTGGAAGAGCTTGTAGACACCAAAACTGCCCCCATCAGATAAACGGCATTTAAAGCTTGTCCTCTTTGAAAGAGTGGAAAAAATCAAACTCCACTTTTGCTTTAGATCATATAAAATCCACAGTCCATCCTTCCAAACCAGCACTATGGGTCTGAAAGGATGCGTAGTCGTCAAGAAGTTCTTGGGGGGGGGGGGGCGCTGATGGGGGGACAGACCAAAAAAAATGTTGCAAATTCAATAAAGAAGCCGTTGGTGTTTTCAGAAAAATAGACCAACCCTCCCTGAACTTTGGAGATGCAGAAAAAAATGTCTGCAGATTTCTGAAATCTGAATGCAATCCCTCCAAAAAGAAATGAAGCAGAAGAATAAAACTGACTTTTGCAAGCTGCTGTAATTCTTTACAACAATGAATGCCCCTTTATCCACAAACAACAATGAAAGGCACATTTGGGGGAGTTTCAAACTGACAGAATCAGTAAATATTCAGAAGAAAGCAAGGAAGCACTTAATATGGGTGGGATTCAATTTTTTCCAAGCAGTTCACATCCAACAAAATCCTACCAATATGAATAAATAAATCCTCTTTCACATATTTAAATACATATACATAACTGTATTCTTACATACATATATAAAATGCATACACACACAAATATTTATGGAAAACATTGTGAACAATGTGCTCTAAATGCCTTTGTACTTATACCTTTGCTCATAAACTGGGACCCCGCAATGATAAATGGTCAGCAAATCAAAACCAAAGAGGCGGTGGGACATTGATTTTGACATACACAACCTACCTCGGTTTGAAGGGACACCGTGTCAGGTGTCATCAGGCGTCTAGACACCGAGACGATGAAATATTGTCATGGTAACGGCCGGCTGTTATCAGCAGAGTGTGGCAGTCAACAACGGGGAGAAGTCATGTTTAACAGATACTGCCTGACCTTTCAAAGCCAGACTAATTAAAAAAAAAAGGCCCCAAAAGGCATCAAAAAGCAACAATTCACTGAGGTGAGGAATGATGGATCGCTACCCATTACAAGGTTAGAATTCTGGTACATCGGAAACAGTTAGGACATGAGGTGAAGTCTTGAAGTGTTGCTTTTACCGTAAATGGGTGCAAACGTGCACAAGCTTACCAACGTACTTACCAAAATCCACTGCTGAAAGGCGCAGTCAGCTACAGTACACTCAGAAAACCTCACGTACTCTTCATAGTTATTTGCTGCAATTAGCAAAAAATAAAAATAAAAATAAAAAAAAGAGAAAAATATATAAATACATATTGCACTTACACTCTTAGAAGTCTCTAAAGGATGGTTGGTTTATGTATGGTTGTATGGTTCTTCTAGAGTCACTAAATTATACAAATACATTACCATGCAGAAGTCTGAGACTACCCCTTCATTCCATATCTAGTCAAAATGACCATTAAATAACATTTAAATGTCATAAAAAGAAGTAGAAAACATTTAACAGCAACTCAACAACTGAAAAAACATTTTTTTCAGCATTGTTTGTCCACTTTTTGCCTTTATTACAGCTTCCATTATTTTCAGGAGACAGTAAGGCAGCTACACACCCTTTCTGACCCATAGTGTTGAGCTGTGGATTTTTTTAGATCTGAAGCAGCTTGATTTTCTCCTCTCTCTCAAAGATGAAAGCTTTAAATGCTGTTTATCTGATGGCAGCAGTTTTGGTGTCTACCAACTCTTCCAGGTGGTTGTTAGGAATCCCATTTTCTCTGTATCTTTAACCATTTTTTAAAACTCCTAGTTTTGGGAACTCCTGTTTTTTCATTTATTTACCTTTTGCTTGGCAAGGGAAAATATCCCTACTGTTTTCTTTCAAAAACTGAAAGCAAGTCTCCCAAAAAGAACAGAAGGTATTAAATAAATGGAAACAAAATGCAAAATGGTGTCAATATTTACCTCATAGTTACGCTAACAAGTAACATTATTATTCAGAATAATGGAATCAACATTAAAAATATGGAGTCAATGTTTTCAGAAAAATACTTGGCCACAGGTGTGTAAAACTAAGCCCCTAGGCATGCAGACTGCTTCTACAGACATTAATGAAAGAATGGGTCGCTCTCAGGAGCTCAGTGAATTCCAGCGTGGTACTGTGATAGGATGGCACCTGTACAAGTCCAGTCGTGAAACAGCGTAGAGAGCTTCATGGAATGGGTTTCCATGGCGGAGCAGCTGCATTCAAGCCTTACATCACCAAGTGCAATGCAAACTGTCGAATGCAGTGGTGTAAAGCAACGCAGTGGAGACGTGATCTCTGGAGTGATGAATCGCACTTCTCTGTCTGGTAATGACCTGGGTTTGGTGGTTACCAAGAGAACGGTACTTTTCTGACTGCATTGTGCCAAGTTTAAAGTTTGGTGGAGGGGGGATTATGGTGTGGGGTTATTTTTCAGGAGTTGGGCTTGGACCCTTAGTTCCAGTGAAAGGAACTTATGACGATTTCATGCTCCCAACTCTGTGGGAACAGTTTGGGGACAGCCCCATCCTGTTCCAACATGACTGCACACCAGCGGACAAAGCAAGGTCCATGAAGACACGGATGAACGAGTTTGGTGTGGAAGAACTTGACTGGCCTGCACAGAGTCTTGACCTCAACCCGATAGAACACCTTTGCAATGAACTTGTGAAATGAATGAAATGCGTGTGAAGGCAGACGAGCAAATACTTTTGGCAATATAGTGTATTTATATACATATACACTCAATTACACAAAACTTAAATGGTGTATAAAATTATATTTTATCTCAAGTTTCACCTGTGCAGATCTGATGTGTCTGATCTACTCATACCAGCACAACACACACCAAGACGCCACAAACACGTCAGTGTCACTGCAGTGCTGAGAATGATCTACAGCTCAAATGATACCTGCTCTGTGGGGGTCCTAACCTTTTAAGAACAAGGTAAAAGGGGGCTAGCAAAGTATGCAGAGACACAGATGGACTACAGTCTGTACTACAACGTGGACCTACATCTAAGTGGAGCTGATAAAATGTAGAAGTGGAGAAACAAAGAGAAAGGTTTTAACATTATGGTTGACGGGTATAACACAAAAAGCAATTCATGTTTGTATATCAGGGCATGTAACGTTACAGTGCATCCCGCAGTTTCCTAACCTGGATATCTGTAACTGTCTATATAACATTTTTAAACAATTACTTCGTCATGTCATGTTATCTGCCCATTTCTTATCAAAGCACTGGTTGCTTAAGGAAAATAATTTCAATTTGTTAAAATGTATTTTTGACCAAAAATTGTGTCTCATGCAGGTGAGCTATGGGGGGGGGGGGGGGGGGGGGGGGGGGGGGGGGGGGGGGCTGGGGGGTGTAACGTTACATGCCCTGATCTACAAACATTAACTGCCTTTTGTGTTGGAAGTTACACCCATCAGCCATAACATTAAAACCATCTCTTTGTTTCTGCATTTTTACATTTTAGCTAATAATTCTAGCTGTTCCTTCAGTTAAATGAAGGCTCATAACAATGCAACGGTATAAAAACCTGCAAACAGGGGTGAGCTATCTGTTCTAGCTAGCAGGCTAACCTTAGCCCACCTTCACGGCTGGAGCGGCTAGCTAATTTAGTCGTAAACTTGTCGAAAAATACCGAATAGGGGTTTCTTAATGTAGTTTTTTTTTCATATACCAGTTTAAATGCTATGTAAAAAGTGAAAACACCATAACTATTAGCTGGGTTAAGCCACATTTTCTTACCTGTTTCTCTGGAGAACCTAACCTAGGTAGCTAGCTAGGTTAACTGTTGCTGACTAACGAGCTTGTGTTAGCTTAGCCTCCCGTCTTCTCTTGGAAGCAGAAGCGCAGACAAGCAGGACGTTTAGTACTGTAAAAACATACATTTATCATCATAAAAAATTGATTAGGGTGGGAATAACGACGTTCACATTGATCGCGAATGTTAACTAATTTAAATTACCTCAGCCTTTTTCGCTCGAGGACGCGGAGAGGCTGACTGACCCTCAAAGCCCAGCGTCAGCCAAAGGACTCAACTGTCTGAGCTTTTATCTGCAGTTTATAGACCTTTTAATATCTTAAAGTACCTTTTAAAATTTCAGCAAATAAAAAAAAAAGAAAGAAGTCCAGCACACAATTGACACAACTTCAAATGATATGAATTAATGTTTTTTTTTAGTCATGTAATTGTAAGAATACAAGAATTTACTACCTCATATATTATTATTATTATTATTATTATTATTATTATTATTATTATACATTTACATACCTGCAACAGCCCGCCTCTAAACTCTTTTAAAAAAATGGTTCTTCAAGGATTCTTCAGTAAAGGGAACGGTTCTATTTAGAACCATGAGTTCTACACAAAACCATTTCATGCCTAAATACCTCTTGGTGAAAAGGTTCTTCAGACTGATTAAGAATGTGCTGCATAATGTTCTGTATCAAACCTTTTTTCAAAATGGCTTTAAGTAGCCCCAAAAAGGGTTCTTCTATTGTTAGAAGCTTGACATTGTAACAGTAGAACCTTTTGGCGCTATAGAACCAATACATCCCTCAGGAAAAATGTCTTTCCCAAGATCGTCTCAAAGAAATAAAGCAGATCTCTGCTGTGTCAATGAACTGATTTCTGAACTCTTTCTCCTAAAACCTCCTTTACAGGGTGTGGAGTCAGTAAAACTTAAGAAAATATCATTTTAATGGATTCTGGTTCAGTTATGTTGAGATGTACCCTTGAGGGTCCCACCCCAGTGACGAGAGGGGCACTGTTCCAGTGATGGTTTGTGTGTAGAACAGAGGTATATTAGAAAATAAGATAACAAAATAAGATTTCAGGCAAGTTTCTGTAATATGGCCTCAGATCTACTTCCACAGAATCGGTCTAGCATAAAAACAGGAGAGGTCTACGCTGAGTTCAGAACCTTGGCCTATAATACTTAAATGTAGTATAATATAAATTTGATTTGGCAGTGGTTAACAAACTAAATTACCAAAATACTTATACTTACATCATCATTTTAAGTGTGACAAGCACTGAATACTTCACTGTAGAACGGTGTCCAAGTGCTTAATCCATTTAATCCACGTGGAATCTTACATGGTACCTCCAAAGACTTTTTCCAAAGCCATTCAGTCAGTCTGTTCACTCTGATGAGGCCGACCTTGATAAACCCAGCAAAAAATGTGTAATTCTGTTTGGGTATGTGGCTTTCAGGCATCATAAAGGGTGTCAACTTCAACCAAAACACAGAGCAGGAAAGGAGTTTGCGCTGTACAGAGAATGCCATCAAGAACAGCTGTAGCAGAGTTTTAACTGTGAGCTTTAAGAGTGTGAAAGGTTAATTAAAGTGCTCTCCATGATTTTAAAACAACAAAACAGTGACCCTGATACTTCATTTGCTAAAAAGCTGAAAGAAAGGGCTGGAGATTTGGTGCCCTTTTCAAATTCGGAGACACAGGGTGCTCTATTTAGTAACCGGAAGAAACTTTCTGAAGGTCGAAGTGCTTTGTTTACTGTTATTTGTAAACAGTGGTATAAAAAAACGGAACACTACTGGCTTATGATGAACTGAGAAAACGTCAAAAAAAAATTTAGAAGCAAAATTTGAAGTTAAACTTAACAAGAACTTTTTAAAAGGACATCTTTAAAAAAAAAAGAATAAAAAAAAAAGACTCCAGTTATTGAATTGGTTGCCTGAAATGAGTAACGAGGGTTAAACAGGAAAAGTGTCATTCAGGTTTTTGATATCAAATTGGTTGTTTTATAGTGGTGGTGATGGGAACCAGAGGTCACAATGTCTTCAAATATAGCCATTTTATTTACGATCCAAAACCACCACTGAGCCTACATGTGACTTGAGTTTTTATATGTATGTGTTGATGATGGTAAAATGGGTGAAAACAGAGGTAAATTTTAAAAAACATTCCTTATTGGGGACTACATTACTTCACAACAATATATATGTACCGTTCTGCTATGAACAGATTCATTGTTCAGACGTCTGGTTCCCATCACCACCACTGTGACCAATTCTGACCCGGTAAAATTTCACACCAAACCATTCTGAATAACTTAACAATTATTCGCTGACACAATGATGGGCATAAAATCCTGCAGCTTAATGGGAGTAATAATAGTTTACTCTTATTAAAATACCACTTAATTCTTTGCAAAGACTTAAATAATCCATCTCAAACTAATAAACAGTGGATACAGTAATGTTTAGAATAAATAACAATAGTAATACACAGTGCAGTATATAAATAAATAGCGACAATTATTGGTTCTGTACTCAAGCTCACTGGATTTGAAATTGGAAGACTGAACTTGGGAGACTGAAAGAACCTTATAGGAATTGCAACCATTTTCGATACACAGCCCTTTTTTAAGCCATTTTTAAGGAGCCCAAAAAGTAATTTGGTGGTTGGTAAGTGTAGTGGATAACACCTCTGCCTTCTACGCTGTAGACTGGGGTTCAATCCATGCCTGGGTAAACACCCTACACTACACCAATAAGAGTCCTTGGGCAAGACTCCTAACACTACCGTCGCCTACCTGTGTAAAATGATCAAATTCTAAATCGCTCTGGATAAGTGCGTCTGCCAAAATGCCATAAATGTAATTTGCCTATCCAAAACATCACTTTTAGCAAAGTCACCAGTTTGTTAGATCGTTAAAGAAGCCAGAGTGTACTGGTAAGATTTTCTAATGAGCTGGCCAAACTCAGAAGACCACAGCACGACCAAACATGCATACTCAATCATGAAAGAAAACCGTAGAACACACTGTAGGCAGAGATGTGTCGAAGATGATCACGAAGAGATGAACACAGCAGCAAGACCTCAGAGAATTCACCACGATACAAACCACTGGTGAGTCTCAAGATCAGAAAGACACAAAGTACATAAAACTGCCTGTATGTGCTGTGCTGAAAAGTACTGTACATAGATAAGATGAAGATAAACTGGAGTGATGGAAAGAGAACCGCTTGGAGATGGTTGAAAAGAAACGGCTCATGTCATGGGCCTTTACAGCTGCCGTCTGATCTGGATCACTCGTCGGTATTGATGAGGCGACTGCCGAAAGTAGCAGAATTCTGAGGAAAAAAAAGAAGCATCTGAACTGCTCAGATCTGTCAGACAGAGCAAAACGCTTCCGAGCTCTCTGCCTGGTGCTTTGCCTTGAAGAACAACAGCGACTCAGAAACTGACAGTTTTTCAGGGCCAAAGAGTGAAATATTCTGTCTGGCCAAGTCAGTCTTCTCTGGAAAAATTTAAAAAATGCACCTACACCTTTTTTATTCTCTGATTCTGGCAGCAGACTGTCAAAATTGTTGTTAAGCCAAATTAATGACTTCTTTAATCAAAAATGCTGACTTAATATGTTGAAATAACATTTTGTATATGTCAAAATAACTTGTCCTAAAGTATATACTTTCCAGTTGCTTTAATCAAATAACTCCTCATTTCCTAGTGTGTTTTACCTGATGTATGTTGTTTCTTAATTCAAAATTTCAAGACAGCAAGTCAAACATTTCCAGGCATGAATCATTATAAGGTACTATTTGGGGAATGAATAAATGAATGAATGAATGAATGAATAAATAAATAAATAAATAAATGTCATTATTTTAAAATACTATGTCAAAATCTCAAGAAATTAAATCTTTATTTTGACATCATAAATCACATTAAGAATAAAAGTCATTTTGCGATTGCCAGCAAACAAAAAGTGAGTGTCACATTTACAGGCTTGTCTGGATATCAACAGGTAAGACTTGCCCAATTAATTAATAAAAAAGATGTGCCATTTCACCCAATATTGACTGTAAATATCAATATCAAGAGACAACATATTGCACTTTAACCTTATATTCACTTCAAATCAAATTCAAATCCAAAGTGCTGGCGTACAGACCTAGACCAAGAAACAATGGTCAATGTCCAATTACTTTCAGACTGCGCTGTATCCTGCAGGCAAGATATAAATGTTTGCAGTATCAAATTCTTAATGCTTTCTTTCTCTGACCAGTGTTTCAAAAACAATCAATAGTTTCAAACTCTGAGGCCCAAATTCTGGATGGCAGGAAACATGGCCCCTTCTTTTCCTGCAGGAAGCAGTTACAGGAATGCAAAACCACAGCACCCACCGCTCTAAGGTGTAGAGAAGAGCAACATGTAGTGAACCTCTGACCAGCGAATATGGCAATGGAACCTTTTCAGAGCACAAGTGTGAAAAAAGATAATTTAACCTTCTTGCAAGGAACGTTTCACCCACCGTCTTCTCCAAAGAAAGTTTGCAGTATCACACGATGCCCACTTGAATCAAATAACATCATTCAAAGGAGAAAGCAGATATCTGGCCTAAAAGAGCCATAAATAAAACTTTATTCTCTCGATTTATTAACAAGCCACAGTGCATCTGTGGCCGTCTACCACAGCGCTTAAAACTTTGAGAACAGCAGTCCTCAGGTCAAGCGACCCACTCTATACATTTCAAGCCATCTGCGAATCTCTGGGTTTTTTTTTTCTGCGTTCAGTCCCGTCCTTTAGAAAAACAAAATGCATTAATGCTGTAGCAAAGGGGTGGCAGAGCAGCAGGTCTTTCCTTTTCACTCCAGAAGGGCTGACAGAGAAAAAGCAATGAGGAGAAAAAATAAAATAAAAACAAACAAATAATAAAATAAACAAATAAATCCTCAACCTCGTTTGACAAAGCTGGAGCAGCATGCGGCAAATACTAAGCTTTGTGAAGTTTTTCTCCTCCCCCATGCCGAAGCCTTTTCTGTTGTATTAGCTTTAAAACATAACTGAAATTTTCAAATAATACTAGTGATAACAATAAGAATAATGATGATAAAACCTGTAGCAGCAAAAGAGGAAGAGAGAACTAAAAGGAGTAACAGCTGAAGCAACCCTGGTTTGGAGGAAGGCATGGGTTAAAAGAGGTCCATGGGTCAGCGGCAGGGGGACGAAGGAGGCCGGAGGGGGCTCATCTCCCGTCAGCAGGGGTGCGGCTGAGGGTGAGGGAGGCCATGACACGGCCGAAGCGCTCGCACAGCTCCAGCGTGGAGTATGAGGGCATCTTGGGCGGCTCGGAGAACGTCTTGATCTCCGTCGAGCAGTCGAGCAACTTGGGGAGGAAGTCGGTGAGCTTCTCCTGAAGATTAGCTGCAAGAGAAGGTCAGTAAATGTGAATTCAGATTTGTAAAGCATTTATTTTGCCACATGCAGCTGCTTCAAATTCTCATATCATTGCTGGCAATTTTTTGATCCACATATATTTAGTTCCACATAATATTAAGATTAACAATATAATTAAGTAATAAAACAGAGGGAGGGTGTTCATTGAGTGCTCTATTGCTTTTAAAAACAACAGCTCTGCAAAAATGATAAAAATATAATCAAATCAGCCCAGAATGTTGTAGGACATATAATTTAATGCTGGAAATTCCTTCTAGACTTAATGCTGAAAAGACCCATCTAGAGCCATAAAACTGCCACAGTATCAGGTCCAGCTTATAATTTTCAGATTGCCATATTAACCTGAATGTAGTTTTGTTCCAGTCAGTCTGTAAAGCATTTAACAGCTCAGCTTGTTTGCTGAGTTATATTTTCATTTGTGGCTAATTTCATTTTGTTTAGCTGTTCACAGCTGCAGCCTGAAAAGCTCACTTAGGAGCAATGACAGGTTAGGAATTTGATGTAGTCCTGCTGACAAACTCTTCTTCAAAAATCGATCAAACGTTCTAAAGGTCAAGTATTACTTTATAAAAGTTATCCAGTGTATCCATTATCTATTTTGAATGTGCTAAGTACGCAGTGGTTAGCTAAAGCATAAAGCGAGCTGTTACTTGGCAACCGGTGCTCAGTGAAATGATGCAATTATTGGGATGATAATGTGAGGTTCCCTCAAATAACAACACAGGTAAAATGCTTCTCTATACTACAGCTCTGCAAAATAAATGGGTGCAAAACCTAGAAGGACATCTGCATTATGGATTTTTTGTATAATAACTATTGTATAATACTTTTAAACGAGTTATATACCTTTTAATTAGTATACATGTCAAATGTATATAATTATCTGTTTAACTCAAATGCAGACGAGAGGACAAGCCATGTTTGGTGTCTGAAGTTCACTGCGCCAGAGAGACGAGACTAACGTAGCTAACAAGTAGTCATGCAGACACCGAAATGAAAATAACTGCCCGAAAAAAACTGAAGTTCAAGAGACAACTGGCCAAATGCCGAAAGAAAGGAATTTTACATTAGAATTTCCTGTTTTATTCATGCTAATATAAAATTTTTTGATTAATTATATCAAATAATATGTACATGTAATGTTTTATTCCCTTTTACTGACAAACTGATGGATTATTCCAGGGATATCTTGTCCTATAGCACGGTAATTTCTCTCTAAATTTTGTAATGTGTAAAGCATGTAGACGTGCCTTTGAAATGCACTGCTAGCAGTCTCTCCAGCAGGAGGCGCTAGTAGCACAAAAGTCGTGTTTGCATGTTTTTTAAACAGAGGAAAAAGCAATGAACTCTGGCAGGATCTAACAAACGGTCATGTTTGCAGTAACTTTCAAAACAAAGGTTAAATAGTTCATCATTGAGTTACCCTGTACTATTTAATATGTGATTGGGGCAGTCATGAGCTGGAGGTTAGGGAACCAGCCTCGTGATCGGAAGGTTGCCGGTTCGATCCCCAGAGCTGACAGCATATGACTGAGGTGTCCTTGAGCAAGATACCTAACCCCCAACTGCTCCCCGGGCTCTGCGGACTGGGCTGCCCACCGCTCTGGGCAAGTGTGCTCACTGCCCCCTAGTGTGTCTGTGCTCACTAGAGTGTATGTGGTGTTTTACTTCATGGATGGGTTAAATACGGAGGTGAAATTTCCCCGTTGTGGGACTAATAAGGGTCACTTAATTAATGAATTTCCGCCAAGCCTGTTCAGTTAGTACTATAGAACGTACAGAACGCAGCTGCAGCAGACGGCAGAAGGTTTGTCCTTCACTGTTGATCTACTGCTGCTCAAACTCTTTGAACACTTCTGTGTTGACGGCCATAAGAGCATAAGGAACAACAGTGTGTGGATCACTTTTTAGTATTTTTATTATGATTTAAATGATATGTAAAACACTGAATTTTAATACTGAATTGCAGACCTATTTATTATTTTTTTTCTGGCCAAAACTGTTGGCCTTTTTTACCTTCTTCTATGGTTGGAATTTTGCTGCATCCTTAAGGACAAGTAATGAAAGCTTATATCAGCCAGGAGAGGACAAAATAACGCAAATAATCTCCAACGTATATGTGTAAATAACGTGCTAATAATCTCAAACTTGATTTCAGCCACATGGAGTCATTAAGCAATCTTTGATAGACTTGCTTATCGCTGCTGTCTGAAGAAAATCTTGCATCTCCGTTTTTGTCCTGTTTTCAGTTTTTGACTTAATTTGAAAATTTCATTATGAATGAACCAAAAGAATAGGGCCCAAAGTGACTTGGAAAAAGTCTGGTTCCACTGATTTACATTAAAAGTGAAGTATGTTTTTCCTTTGCCTGCAAAAGGTGTCATTTTGGAGATACAAGGTCTTCTTCCTACAACAGCGTTATGCAGTTTGACACTATCACATTCAGTTATCTACAAAATTGGGCAAATGTTGGCACAATGACATGTAGCTATAAACTGCCATTAGCTACTACAGCCTCATATCTCAAAGAAGACAACTTCAGACCCAGAGCATGTCCGATCTGATCAACAACTGATAACAGAAAACGTGTAAATATGAAAACTCTTCAAATATTTTGCAGTTGACTTCCAGGTACTGTACTGCCAAAACATGTTTAAGTAAGAAAGTTGGAACGGAAAGTGTCAGTGTCCAGTTAGTTGTGTCTGCAGCCCCAGTTTGTGACCCTGCACTTACGCTCCATTTCCTGGCCCAGGTACGAGCACCAGCGGTTCCTCATGTCCTCGACAGCAACCATGTCCTTCTCCTCCAGCTCGTCAACCAGCAGCAGGGGGATGCAGGGCACCACCAGCTCGTTCATGATGCTCAGGCCACTGTTGACCTCCGGTTCCTCTCCGGTCTCAAACAGGGCAGCCGCATGCTCGTTCAGCTTCTACAGAAATCATGTGCGCACACACACATATACACGCATGTTATGTTCCCTCCAAACCCAGCGCTCGAACATTAAATGGCCAGAACGAGACTGAAATCAACGGACACTAAACACTGCAAGCTCTTGGCCCTTATATCTCTCAGAAGTGTCCTCAGCGTCCAAGAAACAGTCTGGAGTGTTTTTCTTATTGACGCAAGGGCTGACGTGCCTGCTGATGGATTTGCGCGCAACTTCTGAGAACCCCGCGGCACAAGCAACCCCATTGACCTTGGAGTCTTCTGCAAGGCGACTGCGGAACTAGGGAACTGGTGGGTGCCACGTACAAAAAAAAAAAAAAAAAAAAAAAAAATCACCGGAGTACATTAGCAATGTCAATGTTAGCAGTATTTTCAATTAAAGCCGAGCAGCGGGGTAAACAGCCAGGCTTGAGAGAGAGCCAGGGCCCCTGTGTGGTTCGAAAATGGTGGAGGTAAAATGAGGACAGCGGCGCGGCCCCAGCGGTAATGTGTTTACACTCTCAGCAGCGCCTGCTTCCTATTCGGAGCCTGATGATTACATTATGAGCACAATGGCGGTGTAGGGTTACTGGGTGCAGGCACCCGGGCGAGGGCCGTAAAGGTCTTAGAACCAGAACACAGTTAGAAGGCTGCACAGACAGGGATATGGTGGAACATTACTTGGTAAAGCTAATAAAAAACAGGACTGTTCAGATAAACATCAATAATTAAAACAAATTGTGATGATTTAAAATCACTAGAAATACTGCACCATGCAAAACACAAACTACCCTTTGCTTATTTAAAAGCAGCCATTACATACATAGAGATATAATAGATAGAAGCTCATTCACTTTCAAGAGCATAAGAATCAAGGGAAAGTCAAAGGAAGTGAAAACCAGAAGTTTTCAAAAAACGTTTAAAAGATACAGAGAAAATGGGATTCCTAACAACCGTGCAAGACCAGGCACACCACCAACATTGTCCCCATCAAATAACCATTACATAAAGACTTAAATCTTTACGAGAAAATCCACAGGTGTTTGTCCATCTTTCCACCATTTCAATGCAACTGAAAGGATGTGTAGCTGTCAAAAAGCCTTTGCTGAGAAAAAGAAACAGGTGAAAATGTGGAAAATCTGCAAATCAAACAAAGAAGCTGGTGGTGTTCTCAGACATCAGTAAATGGGGATCACGCAACCAACTTTTCAAACTGAACTCACCTTGCAAATGTATTTGTAAAACTGAAAGCAAGTCTCCCACAAAGAATTGAAACTATAATAAAGACAAAAGGGTGGATACAACAAATACTGAAGAAACGATTCTATTTCGTTTCTAAGGTTCTGTGTAATTTTCAGCTTTTTTCCTGATGCCAAAAATGAATGACTTGGCTGTTTTGACTGGAATTAAAAAGGAAGGGTGGTCTGACTTTTGCACAGTGCTGTATACTACTTCCAAAAGCAGCTATTGCCATTACAGCACCGCTAATGAGCTCAAATGGAGAAGAAAAAGAACAGAGAGATATAGTAAGGCCTTCATGAACCAGTGTTATGGGGGGAAAAAATAAGCCAAAGCATTATGAAGTTTATGAAGGGAGTCACCCTCATTTGCTGATTTGATTTTCCCTAAAAGGAATATTTTGTCTTTTTTCTACATTTCCCAAAGTCCTCATCGGTATGACGCATTTGAATTCTATGGTTCATTTGCACACAGATGCAGCAGTTTAAACCTGTATTTGCATGAGTGCTCTATATTTATTGCATTTGGAAAAATAACTGAGGAAATGGATAGAGAGAGAGAGAGAGGGAGAGAGAGGGAGAGAGAGAGAGAGAGAGAGAGAGAGAGAGAGAGAGAGAGAGAGAGAGAGAGAGAGGGAGATAGAGAGAGAGAAAGAGAAAGAGAGAGAGAAAGAGAGAGAGAGAGAGAGAGAGAGAGAGAGAGAGAGAGAGAGAGAGAGAGAGAGAGAGAGAGAGAGAGAGAGAGAGAGAGAGAGAGAGAGAGAGAGAGAGAGAGAGAGAGAGAGAGGGAGGGAGGGAGGGAGAAATCAACATATGAATTTGATACAATTTTATGTCCTTTATATTTCCATTTCTGATAACTCACAGCGTACGTGGTTTAACTTTTAATGCAGTGATTGTTATGTGCTGGTTTCTCCTTCCACATAGCTCGGAGATGCATTTCAGCTGGAGGTAAGCTGGTTCTAGCCCTGAAAAAAGGGTGAGCTGTAGCTAAAGCAGACAAACTCACCAGCAGGCACTCTCTGCGGTAATGGGCTATAAGCTCTTCATCATGGCCTCTGTACGGGCCTTTGGAGAGGAGCTCTTTGTTGTACTGATAGGCATAGATCAGGTACATCAAGGCCTCCACATAACTGAAATGAAAAGAACAGCAAGTTAACATGGCTATAAAGAATGCGTACATTTCTATCAACAAGCAAAAATGTGCAACTAACAGACTCAATGCAAAATATGAAAACCGAAAAAATGTAGCTTTTTTATTTATTTTAAATACAAGGTTTATCTCTGTATCCAGTCACACAATTGTCAGAAACATTGCAATCATTCCAATTAAGCATTAATTAACCATTTTAATTAAAAGTTTTACAATTCTCACTGGGCTCGAACGCTACCCTTGCAAAGAGACGTAAATGCACATAATAGAGGCTGTGCTGCCCCCTGGTGCACATAAATATGGAACGCCCCATTTCCAACTAGGCAATAGCAGAAACACTCCTTTTTTAACATTTTCAACTCCTTGAGACCACCAGTGGTTCCAAAATGCACTTCATATTTTTCATAACTTTCATATTTCATATATACATATAAAAAGGTGGGTGTTATAACTGTCTTCTTCCCAGTCAAACAGACGGGTAATTTTAAACCCTTATAATAAAAGAAGCTGAACCCATTTTTCCACAAATTTGGGCTATAAACTATAAACAGGTGGCTTCTCTTTTTTTCTTTCAGCAGTAAATTGTAAGCATATAGCCATATGTTTATGATCATAAAACACGTTCTGTTAATTTGGGGAGTTTTTACAAAATAAATAAATACATTTAAATAAAAATGCACGTTTATTTCATGCAGTTACTGAATAATTTGCCTTACAATTTGGGCATGTAAATTCAGATAGAAAAACCAAAATATACCCTGGATAATAAGAGAAAATAAACCTAACTTGCACAATTTTCACTCAGACATAGTTGATCAGCCAAGACATGTTTAAGTCCTAGGATCTCCATCAGCTCAGCTGGTGGAAGATCATGTTCATCCATAGCTCATTAACACTGGAATACCATTCCGGAGAATATTAAGAATGCAAGCTCAATAGGTATTTTAAATTAGATTTAAAAACAAAGTATCCTGTTTTCTGTTAACAGCAGTTTTTTCTTATTTTAATTTACATCATAGTATTTTTACCATTCCAATGTTTCACTTATATTCCTGAGAAAAATAATTATTAATATTATTACTATTACTACTACTATTTATTTTGGTGTCCCAAGTTTAGTGCTGGAGCTACAAGGCTAACGTAGCTTAGAAAACACTAGTCAATAGTCACTCCAAATCTCTTCCGAAATTACTTCCACAGCTTTTCCAGCCTGTTCGTACTGCACCCAGCACTTTATTAACGCTGCACAGGCTTGTGAATGTGGTTTAGAACACAGCATGACCAACCAAACTTTACCATATAGCTGAACACAGCAGGCAGCTATTTTTTTTAAAGCAATAATTACAGAAAGGTTTGGGTGACTATTGACTTGTGTTTGATAGCACAGTTAGCTCCAGCATTAAACTAAAAAGAAGTAAAATATGGCCACCAAACATATCTTGGTTGACCGAGGACGTCTATTCTAAGTGGAAAATTGTGTGGATTTTGCCGAACCATTACTTTAAGAATGTCCACAGACAAAGACAACGTAAGAACAGAAACAGACTGCATTTACCTTTTCTTTAGAAACAGCTCTAAGCCAATCATTAGGAAGATTGTGGTCTCTCGGAAATTCCTGTAGTCCTGATGCCACATCTATATATATTTTTATATATATATATGGGGGGGGGGAAAAACATCAATATGTGACTTCAGTGTTATGGAGCACATAGATAATGGGTACAGAAGTTCATCTTTCGAAGCTTTAAAATGACAAACCAACACATAGGTGGTTTGAGACAGATTTATATATATATATATATATATATATATATATATATATATATATATATATATATATATATATATATATATATATATGTGTGTGTGTGTGTGTGTGTGTGTGTGTGTATATACACACACCCACCCACCCACACAAAACATAAAAAAAAATAAATAAAAAAAAATAACCCAACAATAAACACAGCTGACCTCGTATTCCTCCATGTTAACTTCGTCCGGCTTAATGAGATCAAGCTTTGCGCGCGCCACTTTCATGATGCTCTTACATCTGTGGGAGAAGGGAGAAAGCACATCGCCATTAGAGCGCAGTCTGCGCTGGGGTGGAGGGTAGGGGGGGTGACTCATGAGGTAATCTGTGGAATGAGATGGCGAGCCGTGTCTCTAGGCCTTGCGCTGGGGGCATGAATCATTCTTTATTACTGAAAACAAAATGGAAACGGCTCTCTGGAGCTGCGTGTTTGGGCCACACTCACATAAATCTAATTATATTCCTCAAAATAGAGGAGGGGGAAATCAATTCACTTATGAATATGGATTACGTGGCACACTTGGCCGTGTGCGGTGCATGGTGAATGCCCATGGGAGGAAGCGATTGGGCTCTGACACAAGGACCCTTTAGGCAACAAGACAGGCAGGAACAAAAGAAGCAGAGCAATATTGGCTGGTTAACAGATAAAGATGGGCTCAGATCTTCGTATAATATTGTACAGAAAAGCTCTGGTCCAAAAGACATGCGGCCTGGCCAGTAATCTCAACTGACAGTGTGACGGAACAGAATGGACTGCAACTATTTAAAGGAATACTTCAGCGTTTTTCAACCTAATCTCTATCTGCTGCATCTCTATAGCATGGCTGATTACCATGGATAACAATTTTGACACGCTTCATTGTACTTAGCAAAAGAAAAGAGGTTCATTGACTCGACACTCAGTAGAAGCCAATGGCCAGATGCTGAGACAGCTGTCCATTGGTGTCTATTCTTAGTCTTGTTGAGCCAGACGTGACTAGAATACACAGGGATAATCTGTTAAACTTCTGATGCTGAGTGGTATCGAAGTCTGCCACTAACAAGGCTATGCCCTCTCTAAAACAAAGCCTTAAATTCCTCTTCCTCTTTTGAACTGTGAAGCGGAGATGGAGACAAGCCGCACTTGAGTCACATACAGACTTGACTCGGGACTCAACGGCTACGTTCACACAGCAGGTAAAAATGGCCCAATATGATTTTCTCACAAAATCAGATTTTTTGTTTGGTTGTTCACCTGGTCTTTTAATGTGATCTGTATACAACATCAGTCTGAACAGATCACCTCCTAAACAGACCCGCATGCGCAAAAGAACAGTGCTTCACGAGGCTCGTCCAGAGGTAAACAATCATGACGGCCAGTGAACGCCTGTCGCTCCCGGAGCTTTCAGTTTCGTCTCTGCCAGAATCACAGGAGCGATTATGAGGTTCCAGTGGTTGACAGCTGGGCCTTTGTGAACACGGAGCAGTTGCAATAAGTCTTCAATTTTTTTGATAAAGAAGCATCAGCCTAAACATGTCGAGTAGGACTGATATAAAAGTCCATGAATTCCGAACTGGTTGTTCAGACAGAGTCGCATTGCTGCTTGTGCCACATCTGTGTCACATATGAAGGAAAAGATCAGATTTGGACCACTTTTACCGGCTGTGCAAACACAGCCAACTTGAATAGGTGCTTAACTGACTCGTGACTCGACTTATTTGACTTGTGTACTTCACCAACATTATAGCTCACCTCATCCTTTCGGAAAAGGAGGGCCAAAATGTGGATATTATCCCAGAGGAAAAATAAACTTGTTCTGGCACTGGATCTCGTTATGGAAAAAAAATGTATTTAAACCACTGTATTTACTGGGTGTAGCACTTCAGTCAGTTCTGTCCTTCAGACTGAAGGTTTTTCTGTAATGAAAGGCTTGTTATTTAAAGCCGTATCGAACCTGACAGGTGCAGCAAATAACAAGGCTGAAGTTCTCCACTAAAGACACAAGATTCGCCCCCAGAGACGCGGGGCTCGACTCGGACTCGCGCCCCCAGAGACGCGGGGCTCGACTCGGACTCGCGCCCCCAGAGACGCGGGGCTCGACTCGGACTCGCGCCCCCAGAGACGCGGGGCTCGACTCGGACTCGCGCCCCCAGAGACGGGGTGCTCGTCTCAGACACCACAGACTCGAGACTTGAACTGGTTTCATATGAAGTGACGTGAACATCTATGGTCTGGTGTACAACCAAGTAGCTTGAGTCCAAATCCAACAGCTTGTCTTTGAAAACGGTAGCCAATTTATTGCAAATCATATTTACGTCAACTGAATCATTCTGGTCTGGTTCAATGAACATTTTTCCCCTTGAAAGACATAATGTGTACTTGGACCACTTGTAATGTGTTGTCTGCATACGTGACACATCTTAACACGTGACACGCTTAAGCTTTCTGGAAGACTCATGTCATACCCACAGGCTATTGCCAGGCCTATCGTCATTTGGACAGCACTGACCAGCTCACTATTACTACTAGTACAAACTTCACAAGGTTTTGGATTGACTTTCCGATCTATGTTTCCACCCACGTTTAGCCCAATTTCTCATGGTTGTCTCCAGTACAGGAAAAGGTGACAAAAATCTCCTGTAGAGGGATCTGGTGGCATTTTTCCTGGTGCAATCTGAGACTAAAACACAGCGGTAACTGCTGTAGAATTATTTAGTTTGGTGAGTCCAACAACTACTCAAAACTGATTTTTAAAAATTGTAAAATCTTTGGGTATTTTGTTGAAAATTGTTTCTTTCTATAGCAGTAGTCAAAAGGTCAATATGTATAAATATAGCAGTTATCTCCTCTTGAGAGACCATATGTATCATAAATAGAGGCCATTCTAAAAACGCTTCCATCATTTGTGTTCTACTAGCTCTATAATGGCGCATGTACATGTACCCCATGGTTGCCACCTGCAATATAATTTTTATAGATGGTTGCAAAGCACAGAAATCGTTCACAGAAATCGACAAGATCTACATTAATTTCTGACACAAACTAAATCTAAGCTTACTGTCATTGTTGCTAACAATACCATTTTACACATTCAAATGTATTTATACATATACATCTTTGGGCCATAGTTTGAAAGCTACAGAAGAAAGAAATCTGAATATGTGAAAATGAAACCAACTTCACCGCATTACTGTTGAATGTAACTGACTGGACTTGTTGCAACAGATGCAACAAATAAAGATTAGGTTGAAACACTCCTTGGTTGCTTCAACATCACTTAACTGGGGACAACTTTAGGGGCAAAAGAAGCTTTTGACCGTACCTCTCGTCAAAGCAGAGGTTTCTGTCTGCGAACTGCATGAGGAGGGTTCTCTCCAAGATCTTTTTGGGTGCCTGGTTCTGGATGAAGTAAACAATGACATGCTGTAGCCGGTGGTCATTCTGGGGAGGTGTGTCTTCCTGGGCTAACCTCAGCAAACGGGTGTATTCAACTTTAATCGCCTTCAAGCCAAAAAGAAGATAGAAAAAGGGATGGAGGGTGTGGGAAAGAGAGAGTGAGAGATGGGAAAAGAGAGAGAGGCGGAGCGTTGGAGAAAGAACAAAGAAAGAAAGACGCACTGTTAATTATCAAGACCACATTAAAAAAATACTGAACATAAGTGCCTCAGGCACAAAGCCATCATGAGAGGGAAAAAAGGCAACCCTGTCTGACAGGATCATCTGACAGAACACAAATTAGTTTAGTCCATGATGTGGTGATTCATACTTTTATAAATGGACCCCTTTGACATGGTTTGATGTGCAAATTCACTGCTGTAAGACTTGTATACAGCCAACAGTGAAGAAAAGCAAGCAATCACAGCATTTATTGCCCATCGGTGCCATTTATATTACAACATATCGAAGCGCATTAAAACATCTCAACCTTGAGTGATCTTTAAATGACATTCAATAGGTCTGTTGGTTTAAGTGCATTGTAATTTATCAGCTGAGTGAATATATGCATATTCACACACTTATTTTGCGCATACTTAGGGGTGGACAAATGAATTTTTCATTAACGACGAGGGAGAGGGGGGTGCAGTGAATGAGTAATAGACGTTGGAGATCAGTTTGTGAAAAAACTGAAAAACAGATGGTGGCCTCTACTGGGACGATCCTGATCAGAACAGTGAGAGTTGTGAGAGTCTGTCTACAGTTGATGATCATCTGTCAACTACATTCCAACACAGGCACAATCACAGCACACAGCAACACACAATTAAGTGTCTTACGAGCCATCAGTCATTCCAGTTAATTCCGCAGTCAAGGTGACACCACCAATCAAAATGACAACGCCATACAGATGTAATGAAAGCTAGAACAGGTTTCACAAAAAGGGGGAGGGCCTTAGACAGCCATGCCCAGCAGGCAACTAATATCACATCTTCAAATTAAACAAAAATAAATAAAATAATAAAAGAAAATGGCAAAAGAAATGAACCACATTGTAACTGCAGACATTGAACGTTGGGATGTTCATTCTGTGTATATGTATTTGACAACTATTCAGTGCTTGGCCTAAAAGTATACATAGTGCTCTATGTACGGAAAGTTCAGTGCTTTTTTTCAGCTGTAGCTATCTGAATATCTGTCTGTTCAATCTGAAAATCAGTACTTTAATGAATCTAGAACAATCCGATTTCAATCCAGTAAATGTGTTCAGACGAATGTATGTGTTATTATCTGCCTTAGTACTGTGCTGGAAATTAAGCACTGTGATACTACTCTCACCATTTTTTCCACTGCACAACCAAAAACAACAGCGGTTCTTGTTCATTTTCTACCTGCTTGAAAATAGAACAGTTACAATATACTTTAAAATGACTTTAGTAATAATTCTTAAACTCAGCACGTCACTCAGCTTGCATACTAGTTATGTGGTCATGCTTGGTGACTTCATCACCTTGAAAAATAAAGATCTCATCAAATTGTTGTGCAGCTGAAAAGAGGAGAACATTTGAGTTCTATTAGGTTCTCAGTATCCTTAATCTTCAGTATTGGCCAAAGAAAAAGCACAGTTCCAGTTTTCTGGTGCCAAAGGTTGTAGTGCTTTATGCAGTGGAAAAATGCAGTGGTATTGATGTTAATATTCAGATACCGTGACAACCCTACCCTAAAGTCTATATGAGAGAGAGACACTGCAGTAGAGACACAGACAGAATGACCATACAAAAGAGATGAGGGGTGCATGCAGAGGTTAGCACAGTCACTGGGGCTGCAGTCACTGATAGTGGATGCATTACGGAAGTACCTTGAAGAAGGCTGCTTCAGGCCCACACTTGTCATACACACTCCTGGATTTGCCAATGGCCATTATAATACCCTGCATGTTTGGCGTCATCATTGTCTGCCCAAGGAAGGAAGCACATTACTACGGAATATACACAGTCCAATGGGCTAGCAACATGCTAATCGCATCATTTATGCACTGTTGGTTGTATTTTTAAGTACCACAAAGACACAAGCATTCATACACTCATACACCACAGCAAAGTGTTACACTGAGAGTGTCAGGAAGTGTGTCACATGCTCGTGTCCTACACTGCATGCAAAAACCTTCAACCAGAAATCAAAACTGACTGATCAAAACTTGTTTAGCTTGATACTTTATGTCCCTGATCATATCAAAGGGCCCATATCTAAGAATAACTTGGTTTTCTTGCTTTTTTTAAATGAAGAGTTTGCTGTTGGATACAAATTATTAACTGTAAAAACAGCCCGTTCTGAAGCCCCTGTTTTTGGGATATCACAAAAAGCAACACAAGTACACGTATCTGCTTATTCAGCTTACAGCAGTTTAGTCCTGCCTATTCATATAATAAAAGTGTTTCGACCTGGACTACATTTTGAATGAGGCACAACACAGAACTGACAATCAGAACAGAGATCATTTACATATGTTAGTCTTACAAACACATTAACAGAAATGGTTTATTTCTAAGAATTAGGGGCAAAAAAATAGTGATGTAAAATGAATGATGGCTGTTTTTGTTACATAAAACCACAAAAATGCCATAAATGGGAAATTAAATACATGCACGGTTCTCCATATCAATTCCATTCAATCCAATGCCACAATACAGAAAGAAAATGTTTTATGATATCCACTTATTTCCTGTTGACTTTAAGAACAACTGCCTTGCACTTTTTGTGTCTTTTGGCTTAAGCACTTTAAAATCTCTCACTTTATGCTCCTGGATCAATGTACTAGTATTTGTTCATTAGATTTTAGAGATGGTTCAAATTTATTTTTAAACAGGATCAACCATTTTTATGTGGCACAACCACACATTGGCATGAAAAATGACTTTTTAAATGTTATTTAAAACTACTGAAAATGTGTACGCTATCATAAGACATGTTTGCATGTTTTTGCAGGGGGTCACACTACTTCACTGAATTAAAGTGAACCAGTATAATCAGCATATGCAAGGACTACTGAAGGCTAGCCTCCCTCCTATTTCGTCAAAGCAGAATAAGTCCTTTGTTGGCAGTTGTGCCCCATGACATTTGAGAAAATCTGAATTCATGAACAAGGTTTGCTTCTAGTTGAATACTTTTAAAGCTGCCCTACTTCACAACATGTGATTTGAAAGTTTCAAACAAAAACCTAAATATAAATCATCAACCATTTCATGACAAAATTTCCCCTATTAAAACTTCAATTAATCTGCATAAATGGTTGGGAGGTCAGACCACTTGATATCTTTAGAATTTAGGAGGCATAAAAGCCTAAAGTGAATTCTGAATCCCCGAAAATGTATTTAAATAAAAGAAGCACGGCAGAATAATGCAATAGATGTCAGGTGCTTATTAAATTAATTCATAGGAAAAAGTAGTTTTAGTTCAATTTTGATTCAAAAGATTATTTCAGGGCATGTTACCAATAAAATAAACTAAAAAGCTGTGCAGACCTTAACAGGACCCCTAAAGGAACTGGGGAAACGGAAAGAAATGACAAAAGTACTACCTTACATAACAGTAACACTAAAGGCCATAGATTTTATCTCCTTGCTGTGATGTCAGCACTCAAACCTTTCAGATGCCAAAATTATTTCAATATGAGCTTTTGTCAATAGATTGGAAAAGAATACTATGAAATCATTATTAGGTAAAACCTGTTCTTCATTCCAAAACCCACAAAGCATGAAACTGAGTGTTGAAGCTAAATATACCCAAAGGATTAGGATTAGCACAGAGCTGTTCAATGTTAACAGAAGCATAATAGGTACTTTAAACTGAAAACTAATAGCAAACATCAAGCATAACTTTAACAATTTCCAAAGAATACAACGTGTCCCCAGGTTTTGGCAGCATACCGCCTCAGAAATGGGCTTTTTTCTCTTTTTTTTGGCGGCACTGTCTTGTTTCTCAAAGCACTTGACTTGCTGCTGCACTCCTGGCTTGAGCAGCTGGTCACTCCCTAAAGGAGAAAGAGCGACCTCTACTGTCTGATCTCCTCCACTCCTGGAAACGGGGCCAAAACCATGGACCCCACACTGATAACTACAGCAAATGGCTTCGATTCTCTCTGACCTGCAGACCTCACATTCACATTCCGGTAGAGTTTGCACTTGTATGCTACTCTAATTTGACACAGCTAAACCAAACATGCCAATAAAGAATGGAAGTTAATAGCCACCAATTAGTATCATTATGCACGATCATCAGTATTGGCGACACACTGATTACCACTGATAACGACCCCTGGTCGAACTCCATCCAACCTTCATATCAGATAGGTGCTGATAAATTCTGATATTTATAGCATTTCACTTTTTTAATACATTATTTTGGTAAAAGTGTTCCAAATAAACTTCAATGTATGGCATTTACTGGTAGGACAGCTTTACATTTGAATGGTTTAGAGCTACAGAAACACATCTTCTTGTCTTTGGCACGGTTTATATTTAAACGCTTTATAAAATTTGATGTGAAATCCTTGCTGTCAGTGCCTCGCTTTTTACGTCGGCATGCTGAAATTCCTTCACAGGTATGCTCTAATCCCAGTATCATTGCAACACTCATCAGTCATGATAACCATGTTGAGTATGTCATTAGCTCTACAATTTCACTCAGTATCAGCAACACTAACCAAGCCTTTCAGATTGTGTCAATTAGTTAGACAGCCAAAAGAGTACCCTCACAAACTGGACACAAATCTTCATGTTAAACCCAAACCACACAATTTCTGCACTAAATGCTTTGCAAACTTAAATATAAAGCCAGCTCAACAAAACAAAAAAGCAAAGATGATCTGGAGCTGCCTAAATGTAGCCATAATGAGAAAAATATGAACGGATATGAGCGACAGAAAATACAGCAAGGCACAAATAAAGTTCCTTAAAAGAGCAGCGCAAGATCAGGTGCACAGTTGCATAAGCAG
Organism: Pygocentrus nattereri; assembly: GCF_015220715.1. NCBI lineage: Eukaryota > Metazoa > Chordata > Actinopteri > Characiformes > Serrasalmidae > Pygocentrus > Pygocentrus nattereri. The sequence continues at coordinate 8,234,075 of NC_051228.1, forward strand.
CAGGTCAGTTTTCTATTTGTGTATTCTATATGTACTGTACACTAATACGCAAGAGTGAAAAACCGATGCATTTCCTTAAAAGAGCATAATTAAAAAAACAACGCTTTAAACTGCAGATTCAAATCAGCAGGACGAGGTTTCCCAAAAGCATTTTAGCACCATAATCATACTGAAAACTTAACTAGCGATGTCCCGATCCAGTACCTTGATGCTGAGTATCAGCTAATGCCAATCTAATCTTATATTGTATTTTCGTACACAATACAGCCACATCATTTAGGCAAGATGTTAGTCTGCTAACAAATACTACAGTTTTTAGTATGTTTTTAGGAAATGTTCTATTTAATGGCCTATTTTTTTAAAGGATCAATTTATAGTGTGCTAAATGATGTACCAGATGATTTGGATGATTTGACTACCAGTTTAAAATGCAAACTAACAGTCTGAACTGATATGTTTTGCTTTTTCGTGGACTACCATTTTAGTGTGACCATGTTATGAATTCGTACTATTTTAACGCACGGCTGCCTGCACCTGTCTCTTGTTCTGAATGCCCTGTGAATTACTGGTTGTAACCCTGAAGTGCTGCTGGTAAAACAGTTTCCATGCTTTTGATTTAAACCAGTTGTGTCTTGCGAGTGAAGAACGTTGTGAACGTGTTCTACAATACTGTGGTCTCATGTCACTCACGGCATATTTTGGCATATATGTGATCCATTACAATACGCCTGGACTGGCCTCCGTCTGGATTGAATCAGGACATCGCTAAACTTAACACCAACTAGTCTTGCGAGGCCAGACACGATCTGGAGAAAACACATAGGGATAATCATGAGAAATTTGGGGCTAAATGCGGGCAGGAATGTAGACGAATAAGGCTAGGAACGAACTAGTGTGAAATTTCTAAAGCAATCCAATGGCTCGTGAAGGCGGAGCTCAAAGAAGGAGGCGATGGTGAGCTCACCAATTTTGTCCATCTAATAACAAGCCTGTTGTTAACCTGCGTAAGTTAGCTTGACTGAAAAGTCCTCCAAAAAAGTCCTTATTTTAAACTTGGTCCACTCAACAGCCATCACACATGGGCAGTTACTTCCACTCATACCAGATCAGGTACTTATCTCTCTGAATGGGGAGATAACTTATCCTAAAACTACTTTTATAGACAGTTCTATAGTTAGTTTGCTTTGCTTGTGCTCTCAATTGTATTTGGAATATTAAAAGAAGGATCTGGGGGTGAATTTTAAAGGGGGACATATTTCGCCACAATCCAGCTTCAAATGTTATAATAAGTTGTCCCCGGATATTTATTCTGGTTACAAGATCACGATTGGCCCCACTAGACAAGACACCAACATGCATTTGGGAAACTGGACTTTGGTAAGTATATATATTGTATATAGCCTCCTGCAGTGCTGCTATTTGTAAGAGCAGATCAAAAAGCATGGCAATGCATGCATATAAGCTTTGCTGCTGCCCACGTTGCACACAGCCACTACTATGCCAATGGCCACTGGCAGGAAGAGGTTCTACCTCATCGTCATACCCCCCTTTTCGTGACTGAATGACGAAGGTTCCTACGTGAGGGATGGCCACCTCCACCACCCGGGGTGGTGGGGCTGGGGTGGAGGCGGGCCCATCCTGCACTGTGTCAGGGGGAGGGGTTTGGGGAGGGGTCGCGTTGGACTCGGCCTGCAGGGACAGAGATGAGGAAGTGGTGCGAGAAGACTGAACAGAGAGACAAACAAAAGACAAACAGCTGGCAGATATGGAAGGTAAAATGGACGAAGTGCAAAAAATATGGCGTAAATAAATAAATAAATAAATGAATGAATAAAAATCACACCCTATTACAATCCAGGTCACAATGTTCATCTACAGAGATAATTCATTTCTCTCAATTACAAATGACCTGTTAGTAGACATTAATCTGTACCCCGAAGGATGAATTATCCCAGGAGCAGAGAGAACAATTTAAAGTGAGGGAAAAAATGCTAATTGTTTTTCCTGATTTAGCTTGTTTCAGAGCCAACTGGAAACGAACTACACACCAACACAAATAATACCCAAGTAACTGAATTGCAGGTCAAGCTCTCAAAGTATGTGGAATAAATATTCAATCCCCCCATGACCAACTCAAAGGCTCCACCCTCTGAAGAATAAAAAGGTAGAAAAAAAAGTTGTCAAAACACTGTAACCCGAATAATTTGAATACTCAAGGAAATAAAGGGAAATAAAGTTAATCGGCACAGCTGAACAGTTATTGTTAGCATATGAAAATGTTAAAATAAACGTATACTATGGCTTGGAGAATTCATGCCGGGCATCTCAGACATTAGATGAAGTACACTGATTACATTTATAGTACTGTGTTCAAATGAGAAACCACCCTTTCCTTTATTTAAGTCCCAGTCAAAATGTCTACCAAGTACAAGGACAAGCATTAAGTTTTCAGGAGAAATATTTGAGAAGAAATCTGAGACAGAAGATATTCTACTCACACAAGAAGGAGAAAGGCAAAGAAAAATAAGTGAAAAAACAGGAGTTTCTAAAACTGGCATTCAAAAAAACGATTAAAAGATACAGAGAAAACGGGACTCCTAAGCTGTCCCCAACAGTACCTTACAATGCAAGGATGTTCTTGTCTGTCCTTGCATTGTAAAATCTCTATGGGTCTGACCTCAACACTGACCCCAACAAATTGTGCCTGAGATTACATGGATTATGAGAAAAAGAAAATCCAACCAACTCTTAAGACTGAACTTTGGAGGTGTAGAAAAATATCCCCACAGATTTCTCTGAAAAACTGAAAGCAAGTCTTCTGCAAACACTGGGAAAACACTCAATAGAGGGAAAAAAAAAACATGTTAGATTTAGTTGTTAAGGCTCTGTTAAATGTTTTTTTTCAACATTTATTATAACACTGAAAAATGAATAACTTGTACTTAAGGACTTTATGCCTGGAAATTACATATATGAAGGTTGGTCTCTCTTTCTGCACAGCACTGTATTAAAGACTAAAGGACTAAACTTGTAGACTCTTAAAGTCTCATTAAGAAATACGACCTTTCATAGTCCGATACAAACGCCTACATCCCTGTCAAACTAATCTCACAGTGCATCCCAGTAGGTTCCTCTGAGTTCATAATGAAAAGAGAACAAACGAACTAAACAACCCCACAGGAGCCGACCCAGACAGCCCCTGTCTGGCTCAGTGCAGACATCCGAGGGGTAACTGTGAGAGAGAGCGTGTCTATGTATGTGTGAGTGTGGGTTCTTACAGCGCTGAGTAGTGCCTCGGGACTCTTTTCGTCCTGCTCGGCGGCAGCCTTGGAGATTGCTCTCTCTGTGTCCTCCTGCAGGTGTTTGGAGTCATCAGTGGGTGAAGGCTGCTCCATGTACTCTGGGTCCTGCTGGGGAACTGGGGGCCGACAGACAGTGACTCAGTCTCTTCTTAAGACAATTTCTCTCTACAGAGAGAAGTCTGTTACTCTGTCTCTACACTGAGATCTTTACTGCAAGGTAGCAATTCAATAAAATAAAATAAAAAGCCTTCAATCCCTGTTGTAAACATGTTCTGTGAAGGCCTCCCTTATTTCTTTTAATTTTCTCAGAACTCAAAAAGAGATCATTCAAAACGCTCTCTCTCGAGGCCAGAACATGCCAAAAACTTTAACAATACAAAATTTTAAACAAGCGGAATCAAATTAACTCAAAGAGTAAGCATTTAAAATGATTACGGTCGTATGCAAAGGTTTCGGCACGCTGGTCAAATGACGTGCTGAAAATAAGTGAACACATCCTCTACAGAGAACACACTTCTGCACATTTTTAATAAACAATAACTTTTATTTGTTGAATTTAACAACTTGAAAACATAATAAAATGTGGCCTGTGCAAAAGTTACAGGACATTATCTTATGTTGTTGTTTTTTTAGAGGTTAAACAAATAAATAGAAACTGTGCATTGAAATTCACCAAAAAAAGTGCCATATTTAAGTTGGTCCCTGCAAAGTGCTATGCTATTTTCGCTAATATGACTGCACGTATTCAAAGCTCTGCAAATGACAGATCTGTAGGTATTTTAAATGACTATGGCTTAAAAAAAAGGAAAATGAAGGTTTAACATCTGTTTATTGCTTGCTACAAAGTGCAATACATATATTGGTGCTTGAAAGTTTGTGAACCCTTTAGAATTTTCTATATTTCTGTATAAATATGACCTAAAACATCATCAGATTTTTCTTTTCATCAGAAACATCAAAAGTCAAACAAATGACCAGTTAAACAAATGACACAAAAATATTAGACTTGGTCATTTGTTTATTGAGGAAAATGATCCAATATTACATATTTGTGAGTGGAAAAAGTATGTAAACCTGTAGGATTAGCAATAAATCTGAAGGTAAAATTAGTCAGGTGTTCTCAATCAATGGGAAAACAATCAGGTGTGAGTGACCACCCTGTTTTATTTAAAGAACATGGGACCCATCAAAGTTTGCCCTTCACAACACGTTTAAGGAAATGTATCATGGCCCGAACAGAGGAGATTTTTGAGGACCTCAGAAAAAGAGTTGTTGATGCTCATCAGGCTGGAAAAGGTTACAAAACCATCGCTAAAGAGTTGGGACTTCCCCAATCCACAGTCCAACAGACTGCGTACAAATGGAGGAAATTCAAGACCATTGTTTCTCTCCCCAGGAGTGGTCGACCAACAAAGGCCTCTCTCAAATTGGCTAATGTTAATGTTCATGAGTCTACCATCAGGAGAACACTGAACAACAATGTCGTTCTACCAAAGAAGGTTAAAGAAGAATAAAGTTAATGTTTTGGAATGGCCAAGTCAAAGTCCTGACCTTAATCACATCAAAATGTTGTGGAAGGATCTGAAGTGAGCAGTTAAATGTGAGGAAACCCACCAACATCCCAGAGATGAAGCAGTTCTGTACGGAGGAATGGGCTAAAATTCCTCCAAGCTGGTGTGCAGGACTGATCAACAGTTAACAGAAACGTTTAGTTTCAGTTACAGCTGCACAGAGGGGTCACACCAGATACTGAAAGCAAAGGCTCAGATACTTTTACCATTCACAATTATGTAATATTGGATGATTTTCCCCAATAAACAAATGACCAAGTATAATATTTTTGTGTCATTTGTTTAACTGGGTTCTCTTATCTACTTTTAGGGCTTGTGTGAAAATCTGATGATGTTTTAACATCAGATGATATTAACAAACATCTGATGATGTTTTATATGTTCTATTTATTCATTTTTACATACTGGGGACAAAACATCAAGGCCAGAGGACACATTTTATGTTTTATTTTTTCCCCCAGTATACTCCATTCAGCCAATAAACAGTAATTGCGCATTAAATGTGCAGAAGTGTGCTCTCTGTGGAGGATGTGTTAACTACACGTCATTTGACCAGGGCGCTGAAACTTTTGCATATGACTGTATGGCTCTGCACAGATTATTCCACTTTTCTTGAGATACATCAGCAACATTCATCATCAGTTCTATGTTGTACACTTGTCAAAAATGAGAAAGTAGGGATGGGTCAGAATCTTGAAGTCTTGTATCCACTAAGTCTTCACAAACTGTGTTACAACTATAACGTGAAAAGATTAGTAATGTTACCTAAGGTGAAAACGGGTTTTAAAGCCATACAAACTATTAATTCAATTTAATTGAAATGCCTATCTCTAGCTAAAAACAAGATGATGCACAATTTATATAAGGCTTTATTTAAGGCTGCCCATTTTAACTTACCTCAGTAAAACTAAATGATCAATATGAAGCATCATGAAAATGTTTTCAAGCAGAGTGAGGTTATATTCTGCTGTGTTGTCTACTTATCATAGTGAGTGAACATGTGGCGCATGTGCTGGAGACTCACCTGTGTTGTCTGGAGGGCTGGGCTCGGTGCTCATGGGCCGGGGGGCCACGGCAGCTGCGGCCGCAGCCAGAGCCATCTTCTCCTGCTGGGCTTTCCTGGCCTGCATGGCATCCCACTCCTCCAGCTCACGCTCAAACAGCTGGTTGTCCTCCTTCACATACTCTTTCAGGTCCGGTGGGAGCTTGTCCAGACCGCTCAGCATCTGGCCCGTCTCTTTATCGAACTCCTCTGAGAGAGACAGAGTCAAGGCAATCAGACAGGATGGCTCTTGCATACACTTACACACACTTACACATGCCTTTGTTCACTCACTTAACGGCCTATTGGCATTAGGTAAATGTCTTATGCAACCCCCTGCCTTCCAGATGTAAAAGCTCAAAATCAAACATACGCTCGAGCACACAAAAGCTTTTTCATACAAGTGCACTATTTGCTTTAAGAGACATGGATATTAGAAAATGACAGCTATCAAGTCATGAAGGGGAAATGAGAGAATGAAGCGAAAAGGGCAGGGGTGGACTTACCTTCTATGAGGAAGGGCTTCTTGTCATTGATGTACATCAGGCAGTAGGCACTGGCGTTGCGGTAGCCGCCAAATGAGTCCCTCACCAGCTCCTCCCATGAGGACTTGGTTACAGAGATGTCGTTGTACTTCATCCAGCAGCGGTGGTGAGGGTCGTAGATATACGCCCAGTAGTGGCCCGCATTGGCTTGACCCTCATGAACCAGGACAGCGTGTAGCCGGTATGGCACCTGAAACACAGGAACAAAATTATCTACAAAGCACTCTGGAGGGTTTAGCTTTGAATAAGGTGTTATGCTACCAACAGTGACTTTGACTTTTGAGATGTATGCAGCACATACTATGGGCCAACGTACAGCATAACTAAGATATGTGAGACTTTATGAATGCAATTAACAAACTTTTTATTTTCATTTTTATTTAGACCACACAAACTATCCAAATAAACATGCTACAGTTGCAGTAGCTGCTCTATTTATACTACAGTCTCTGCACTTGGCAACGTTTGTCGCTGTATATGCCATAACTTACTACAGCCAGCATGAGATTGTTCGCTATTAACATGGCATACTAAGGACACGGTATCATAATTCAGAAATCAACTAATAAAATCAGCTTATAAAGTATGCAGAGCAACAGATGAACTACAGTCTATAACTGCAGAACTACAAAGTGCACCTATATGGTAAGTGGGGCTGAAAAGAAAGAGAGGAAATGGACTAAATGGACTGAAATTTTCAGTCACAGTTATAATCACAGTTATGGCTCTGGCTTTATTCATTTATTTATTGTGCTTTTACGACAACGAAGGATTAAAAATGCTGAAAGGACAGCAATTTCATCTTTCTAATCTTTCTGAATGATGTATTTGCATGCAGAGATTTAATAAAACTCACCTGCATCATTGACTTGTCCGAGTACATGAGCTCAATGGTTCTGTGGATTCTAGATATACTTCCTTGAAGATCTATAGATATACAGAGTTGGTTGATTAGGAACACACAAAGCAGCAGCACAGTGTACATACGGAAACATTTGCATCTTTTAGTATGTGCGTGCTGTTGTTTCTGCTCCGGTACCTCTAGTGTCATTTTCCACCTCATTCCTCCAGCGGTGCAGGCAGCCCTCCAGCACTCGAAGCTCCTCCTCAGTGATGTGGCGTGGAGCAGGGTGCATGGGCAGGTCTGGGGGCACGCGTGACTGCGTGAAGGGCTTGTGGATGGGTGCACGCTGTTGTTGCTGCTGCTGTTGTTGTTGTTGTTGCTGCTGCTGCTGTTGTTGCTGTTGTTGTTGCTGCTGCTGCTGTTGTTGTTGTTGTTGTTGTGCCTGGGGTGCTGCTCCCGAGATGTCTGGGGGGACTGAGGAGCCCTGTTCCACCACACTGTAATGAGAGGAGAACAGAGCAAGAGGTGAACACCAAGAACTGTGTGCATTTATTTATGTTTGGTAAACACAACAGCCTGGGATAAAATAAACCAAAAACTGACAAACAATGGAAATTCAAACCAAGAGAACACAGTGGGGGGGGGGGGGGCGTGTCCTGTGACTCTTGATTTGATACATAGAAAATTATAGAATTTGGAATAACGGTGATCCAAATATGATGGTTTATGGTTTATCTGGTTAGCCAACAATCCATTTTATTAAGTCTAGTAATAAACAAAATTCTACAACTCTACTCCATCAATCAAATTTAGTAATCTCTTACTTCTAATTTCAACCACTTATCACCAAACTTACAATAAACTGCTCATTCCTGATTTAACACCCCTCTCACTGTTTCACAACAAAAGGAAAACACACGTTTTCCCGCAGGTTTTCAACTACTCTCTTAAAATTATACATTGTTTGTACATAAAATTATACATTGTTGTACTTATGCATCCATGGTAGACCAACTGGGTTGGAAATGGGTTTTTGTGTGTCGAGGGGTTTGTTACTGCATTTAATCTACATAAATGTAAAATTGGACATTTGTAAATGTTAACTTGCAACCTGCAATAGTAACTGTCTATAAAAATACTAATAAAAAGCCTGATATGAGAAAAGAACTAATCCTTGCCTCGGTGCAGGAGGCACCTGTGCAGTTGTGCCACCGGGTGGTGCTGATGTGTCAATGTCCTCTACAGGGGAAGTACACACTGGCTTGCTGGAGGCAAACTCCATTGCATACTGAAGGACATCAGCCAGAGGAAACCTCTTGGGGCCAGAGCCATAGCTGAGATACCTTCAACAGTAGGAGAGAACATTCTGGTAAATGCTGATCTCACTCAGGGGAAAGAGCAAGAGAGCAGGAGAGAGAGAGTGAGTGAGTGAGTGAGCGAGCAAGCGAGTGTGAGAGAGGGAGAAAGAGACTCATCTAGATTTCAAGATCTATAAATGGCAGCTGAACAAACCATGTTGTTGCCTCGTCTGCCACACCGACAGAGAGTCTCTGCTAAAGCATTCATGAAGCATATCTCTGCCAAATTCCCTGACAAATATTTACAGTGTGACAGCTTTTGATTAAGCTACTGAAAGCATGTGTGAAGTCTAGAACAGAGACGTGTATTCAACTCCTAGCCCCTAAATTTCACTCCTTATGTAAGCCAGGCTAGCTGTGTCAGCCTCACCTCTCCAGCCGCTGCTGCAGGACAGTCAGATGTTCCTTCAGTCTCCTGATCTCTTCTCGTTTGAGCCGTGTGACGTCTCGATTCCTGTCCATGTACCTGAGGAGAGGCAGCCAAGAGAGATTGTCTCAAATCTACGTCTTCAGGTCTAGTGCAGCTGGATTAGCTTTACCTATGGAGGTACTGTAATTTAAGTGACTATGAACAAGATCCATTTTATTAACTGTATAAATCTGGAATGCTTCTATGTCTCAAGCACTAACATTAAGTAATCACCTTCTAAATTACCTAAAATTTACTGGACCCTGAGGTTCCTTAATAAAGAAGACATATTAATGTTAATTTCTGCTAGCCTGGTAATGGGGTTTTCAGTGTTATGCTAGCATGAAGATAACAGTAGTTAAGATTTAATCTTAACACAGACAGTTAAACCTTTGGACGTTAAGTTTTGGATACTGGCTTCGCCGGTAAAGGTTTAAACTGAAAGCCTGTCTATGAATATTACTGCAGCCTGATAGCTTAGCTACATGCCCAACATACTCTAATGAGAAAACAATTTTGATACAACTAGCCCTTAACCTCTTAACCTCAACAAAGTGTTACTAAAGCAGAAATGTAAATGTTCTTAATTTGTGACATTACCCTGCAGTCTTACACTGTCCTGTCCATCAGACAGTAAAAGTATGGAGGCTGGGGGAGTGGGCATGGTTATTTGAGTATTTGAGCGAAGGAACATTTGCAGCAAATCTTAACAGTCTGCAGAATAATATGCTTTCTGTATGAGGCAGAGACCCTACACCGCACAATTTCTTAGATGGTAGACACAGAGATCCATTTGAAAACGCAGTTTTGTTAATCACATGTCTAAACATAATGGAACAGTAAAAACTGCAAGCAGACACGGTCGTGCTCCATGTTGTTATTGTGACCTTTGTGGTATAATGTGCAGATCAAGGCTGTGACCTTTTAATCCAGGCTTTTTAATCCAGTCTGTGGAAACTTGGGTACACATACTTCATACCATACAAATTGGCTAAAGCCTTATATATTGCATTACAAAACCTCTCACAATGAAGGATAAAGAGCCATAGATGAAGCCACACACCTGTCCATGTAAAGCATAGGAGGAAACTCCAGCTTGTTGTGAATCTTCTCAGGCCTGCCTAAAGCTTGGTTGAACTCAAACCTTGACAACTCGAAGGTCAAAACCGGTGGGAGCTCTGTGAACCAGTGCTGAAAGAAAACAAAACATTTTATATATATATATATTTTTGGGTGATTTATGGTAGGTGTTCTTTTTAATAACACAAAGCAAGTTTAGAGTTTATGACAATGCAAACTATTTTGCATTGCTAGCACATATACCTTTCATTGTGCACTCGCACAAAAAAAAAAAAAAAAAAAAAACATTTATCTTCAACCTACTCAGGAAGTTAAAATGCCAAACGACATACAAGGCACAAGAGATGCTTAACATGATAGGGAGAGTATAACGTGCCAAAGCATTTTCACTGATGAAAAGTTATGAGCAAAATCTTTCTCCCAATTGTGCCTCGTAAACACCACATCCATAAGGAGTTGCTCATGTTCTGGCAGCTGCTGTACGCAGCCAAAACGATACAAATCACTTTCTTTGCACCTGTGCCCAGAGGACAGCCCAGTTCTCAGGTTTCACTGAAGTTGGACTGTGGCATGCTGTGGGGTTTAACTCATTCTCATTAACCAATGTTTGCCTCAGAGCAAAGATAATTAGCAGAGAGCAGCTGCTGAGATGGCCCAGTCAGGGCTGGTCCCCACCATTAGCCCAGGCCAGTGGGGAAAGGGGTCAGTGGCAATGGTATGCACTTAGGTTTAAGTTTAGAGAATGAGGTCAAAACAGTTTATCACTGCAATAAAAAATTATGTCCAATATGGCAAACTCACAGGAAAAGGAAAAAACGTTCACAGTAATTAGCATGTAATGGTTTTCTTTTTATTATATTTTTATTCCAATTATTCTCATTCTGGACAATAATAAAGGCCCCTGTGTGTGTGTGTGTGTGTGTGTGTGTGTGTGTGTCTATATATATATATATATATATATATATATATATATATATATATATATATATATATATATATATATATATATATATAGATAGATAGATAGATAGATATAGATATAGATAGATAGATAGATAGATAGAGAGAGAGGGAGAGGGAGAGGGAGATTTTCTCTGTTTAATGGCCATTTTGACTGGAAATTAAATAAATTTCTCTTATCAATCCTGACCTCTTGTCCAGATTTGGCGGAGTTTTCTGCAGAATGCAAAGACTCAATCTCGCCCTCCACCATGGCTGCCTCCAAACACTCATGCAGGTCTTTGAAGCCGTTCACCTGTAACGGGTACTGCCCAAACATCTCTGTGTTCTCAAATTTCTTTCCTGAGAGGGGGAAAAAAAAAAGCAGACGCAGCTCTTAAAGTTACCATATACCCTGTTTTTCATTAAGTGTTCTGTGTCCACTCACCAAGTCCTGACTGCAAAAGTCAGTCATGACTAATGTGACTGAGCATAGCTGTCCACACTACAACCCCACTATAGAAACGGTGTGTTTTAGGCATCAGGCCAAAGACACAAGTGCTGTCCAGGATTACAGCTGACTGAGTTCTCCTATGTACCAACATGTAGTATGATAAAGACAACCAACAGCTAGAAAACAGTATGAGTCAGTTTTCCAGAGTCCTAAATAAAGTGAAAAGGGGAATCCCACTGACAAGGTCATGCATTTAGTCCAACAAAAGGCCCAGTCTGTTTGTGAACAACCAGCCCTGTAACGATGCAACTAACACCGCCACATGACACAGATTTAACCATACCGTGGATAATGTAATAAGCTCAAAAACATTGAGGTAGTCCATCTCCCAGCATATACTATAACAAAAATGATCCAGACAGCCCTTATAATACAGCGCATAAGGATATGTTTTACTCCTTTTATCCAACTGAAAAAAGTTGCCTGTGCTCTTTGAAAGACAATCAATTTATATGAAGAGAATAAAAGAAAAAAGTCTGTACCTCGTGTTTTGTACCCTGTCATTTGCTCCTCTGTAAACAGCATGTCTTTGATTTGTACGTTAATGACCACTGCTCTCGTTGGCCTTCACAGCAGGGGGTTGGGCTGGTCACTGTGCCATGGCTACCCCAGAGCACAGTATGTATAGACCAGTAATGTTCAACTTGACCACATCCATTCACAAAATAATGAGCAGATGCCAACCAAGGATGTGATTACGCAGCAATGTTTAATGCAGAAACCTTGGAATCTGCTTTGAAAGTAGCTTTTATCTTCTGGTTTGCCTCATTAATATATTGCTAGCCTTGAAATAGCGATTTGTCTGTCCTGTTAGCATCACACGAAAAGTGGTAATGGTTAAAATTTTATAGCAGCTCTTTAGATTAAACGCAGATATTTGTGAAACAGCAGAAGTGACAGTGAAAGAATGAAGGCTGGGTGAGTGGGTGCGAATAGTAAAAGCTTTTTGGACCATTTTAGACCATTTCTACTGGGTCATTCATCGTGAAATAACACACAGCATAAAGGGGAGCCAGTGTATATAAATTATGTTTAAAAAAAAAAAACACACCAAAAATGGTTTTGTCCTAACAGCGATTAAGTGCTTTTATCACAGCACTTAAAGCCAGTGCTGTCATGCATAATCAGCACAATGCCAATCAGCCATCAAGGATCAATGAAAGTCCTTTAGATCTCATTAACACTGGGTCACCTTTTGCCACTGGGAGCAGGGACTGTCTCTGCTGCAGCTGCAGAGGTGAAACTGAGCATAATTCATAATTCCGTTGCTGACTTTCTCCCTCACCTTCGAGAACACCTACAGCCAGAAATCGCCCGTAGAACAGCTCCACCATCGGGTTCTTTGGCTTCTCTCCTTCTCTGTGAAGTGGGGGAAGAAAGAAACACTGAGCCACAATGGGCCAATAGGAAATCCTCTGTGTTAGACTAATAGGAGCACTTTGGCTGTGTGGGTGTGCTTCCTTGCCTGGGCCATGTTCAGGGGTTAGTCAATGGAACTAATTAAAGTCATACAGTAAAATGCAGCTCATTTATCATCACAAGGTCTAGCTAATGGTTAGAGTACAGAAAATCTGAAGGTCATACATCATTTTGATTGATAAGGGAGCAAAGTATGGAAGAAAAGAGCAGAGGGATCAGCTTTGTGTGTCATAAAAAGAAGTTAAAGTGATGACTGTCTTCTCCTACTGGTGAAGACAGATGTGGGCCCAGACTTACCGGTCTTCTTCTGCCTTCATCTGGAAAGCATCTTCCAGCCAGTCTAGCAGTTTGTGAGTGAACTCACTCACATCTTGCTGTTAAGAGACACAAAAACACACATACAGGTCATGAAAAAGCTAAATGTAGTGAAGGACAGGGTTTCACACAGGTGACACTAACAGTGTTACTAGGAGTGAAGCAAACAATGTATCGCTCAATACTATCCCATCAATTCAATGTGCAAATAATATATTCAAAAACCTACAACAAATAAAATATTTTAGTTTTGATTATTAGGGTTTGCCCATAGAACATTTTACCTATTTCAAATATTTCAAATAATTTCAAGTACTTGAAATACTCGGAAATACTCTGGAATCATCTTTCATAAGTAACCATAATTAGGAATAAAGTATTTTTGTTACTGCACTGCACAATGTCCAGTAGGTGAAAACTGTGTAAGGGCTGCTCGGGTACCAACTGTTACTAAAGAAGCTGCAATCATAACTCTCATGTTCAAACACAACTAGAATAATAATAATAATAATAATAATAATAATAATAATAATACAATTTTTAATATAATATAATAAAATATAATAATTTCATACATTAAAAATGCAGCTCAAAGTGCTTCACAATACAAGAGGAAAAATAAAAAATAAAAATATAAACAAAATATAGTAAACTACTAAATAGCAGAAAATAGATATATTAATAAATACAATAAACAACACAAGATAAAAGTATAAATAAAAAGAAAAAAAAGGCTACAGAAATGCAAGTAACAAGAACATACAAGTAAGAGTAATATAATAGTGAAAACAAAAGAAACAACAAAAAAAAAAAATAGTTAAACGTTTAACTGTTTTTTTTTTCTTTTTTAAAAAAAAAAAAAAACATGAACAGAAGGAGCCTGTCAGATGTTTAGTGGTAATGCGTTCCAGATCTTTGGTGCATAAACACAAAAAAACGCTGCCTCTCTCCTTTTTTTTTTTTTTTTTTTTTTTTAGTTTCATATGTGGAATATGGAGCAGACAACACTAGATGATCTTAAAGCTTCATTAATAACATAATCAGGCACTCAGAAATGTATGAAGGTGCTAAACCAATGAAGAGATTCAACAACTAGTAAGAAAATTTCACAGGTCTTCTAAATTCTAAAATAGACAGGCAGCCAGTGGGGTCAAGCTAAAACTGGTCTAATATGATCCTGTTTTCTAGTCCTTAAAATTACTGCTGCTGCATTTTGCACAAGTTGTAATTTTCCTGGTTGTACTTGCAGGAAGTCCTATGATCAAAGCATTACAGTAGTCGAGAAAACACAAAAAGCGCGGACCAATTTCTTGAAAAAGTCTTGAGAAAGCATGTTGAGAAAGTCAGATGCTAAAGGTGCAACAAATGAAAACTACTGTTTTACTGACCACCATCATGGTTTTATTTTGTTGCTTTTATTTATTTTATCAAGTAATTTCAATTTGGACAGTTCGCTGTTTTTTTTTTTTTTTTAAAGTAGCAGAGAGGGCGACACACAGGGCAAGCTGAGCTCAGTCACATCCAATTTTGTGAATCATAACACGCCTAGGCTTCACAACAGGGTTGGGGAAGTGAGGCTCGGGGTCCAGCACAGTCTGGTGATCTCCCTGCTCTAGCACACCAACTTAATCTGGTAATAAGGTGAGGAGTTGAATCAGGTGTCCCTGACTAGGAAAATTACCAATCTGTGCAGAAATCTGGCCCTCCAGGACTGGAGCTTCCTGCCTTTGATTTACAATAAAAATCAATGCTGACTTACATCCTTAAATCGCCAATTCATTTTAAATGCACATTAGCACAGAAGAGGCGACTGCATCAATACAGTTTTTGCAGGCGACAGAGGAACTGCTGGAGGGTTTGTGGTCTGGGATTAACATTAAAGACAAAAGGTGATTTGTGGCATTTGGAGAGATCGCCATATCCACCGCTCTTTATCCTGACTCAGCTAAGCTGTCAAAAACAGCAGCCAAGAAGCTTACCTGCTGTGACTCGCTGGACTTAAACGCGTCCTTGAGGATCTCCACAGCCTTTGATGGGTCCACATACTTTCTCCTGGAGCCCACCATCAAGGAGAAGAGATTCCGCAGCTCCTGCATGAAGGGCAGGTTCCGGTGCTCCTACACAGGAAAAAAAATACAATTTTCCAAACATGTGAGCAAAACAATGTTTTAAAACAGCCAATAAAAACTGTAAATGTATAGAATGCATACTGTACAGTACACACACACACACAAAAATGTGTCCATTAAGTGCAACTGACCGTCAAGTTCAGTATGAAAGAATTTATTATATCTATCCCTAAACTTAACCCCAAACTCAAGGTAAAACCAACTCCAACACCAACTCCTAGCCCTAACTCTAACCACAATGCTGTTGAAAATCAGCTGAATACCACCAGAAAGATTGTTACTGATTTAAATATCTGTAGAGCATCTATAGGGGACCATCCAAACAAAGTGTGACCATATGTGTGTGCGTGTGTGTTTATGTTCATTTTAAAGGCAGAAGTATGTAAACGTGACACATGTGAATAAACAATAAACATCTGCATTTCAGGAACATGTGACCTACTTAGGGCAAAGTTGCTGTGCTTGGTACGTCTACTGAGAGAAACAGTGACCCATGCTAAGAGCTACCCTCAGTGACATAAGAAAGAGACCTTCATCAGAAGAGGCCTTCATCAGCTTTTCCGACCAGGATTTTTCTCCTCCTCCTTCGAGCACTGCTTGCAACGATAACAGATTAAAGCCTAAACCCTGCAAGAGCTTTTCCCACCGACCACGAAGCAAGCGAGAAATCGAGTATGGGACTGAATCAGCGGCTCAGTGGACCACTAGCAGAGGAAGCAGCTTAGCACAGATTAAAGGCTGTGGGTGCTGACCCTAACACGCACTCCCGGCCTGGGGAGAGACGGCGGGCGAATGAATGAATAAATAAATTAAAAAATAAATCAAACACAGGGATTGCAGTTGCTCTGCTGAGGTTGACACTGGGACTGAACGTTTTACCAAATTGCACAGACTCTGAGGCCCTATGGCCACACAGCTGCGACACTGAGAGCAGCAATGCCAGAGAACAAAAGTCTTTTCAAAAAGGCTCTTCTTCTGGTTCACCTCCCCTACACAAAGGCTAATCAGCTAGCTCAAAAGCATGCCTCCCCATCACAGTGGAATGCACACAGCAAGGAACTGAGGCACAGCTACCAAAGGTCAGTCTTACAGGAAGTAGCTCCCAGAGAGATGCAAGCTCATATGGAGTGCCTCGTATGGCTGGTTGTAATAGATAGGTAGTAGCAGTATGAATGGTTTAGCGATACGTTTAAATTACATGGTTTACATGTAGCTGATCAGCCAAGACATGTTTGGTGTCCAAATTTTGCCTCTTTAGTTTAATGCTGGAGCTACAAGCTCTAACACTACAAACAAACAAGTCACAAGTCAACCAAATCTTTTCTGTAAATACACCCCTACTATTTCACTCAGTCCAGTCAAACCGCATCCAGGTCTTCATTAAGGTCACACAGGCTTGTTAACGTGGTTGCAGTATGACAGTGTGATCTACAGAAATGAACAAAACTTCACCACATAGCTAAACACAGCAAGGAGACAACAGTGGCTATGCCAAAATTTGACAGCCCGTTGCATGCGTCATACAGACATATGGATGCTACAGAATGTCCACAATTTCTTGTTTCTTTTTTTATAAAGAACTATAAAATATGTATATTTATATACTTATGATATATGCTTATAATCAAAACAACAGGAATTACAAATCTCATCTAGCATCCATATGCCTGCAAAAGGGAAGGGCTGGATTCTGCAGGGAGGAATTTGGCACAACACCAACATCTAAATGGTTAAGCACAGCTAGTTCTGCCATAACATGTTTATGACTTGTTTTTGTGAATGTTTTGTAGCAAAGTTCATGTAAAGTGTGGTCTGTGGTTTGTTGGCTTGCATGTCAGTCAAATGGCCCTTTCTTGTCAAAGCAAGCAGTCTTTGGCTATGATTAGCAACAAAAACTGCTAGACTATCTGGAGACAGACAGAAGCCTAATTTGCAAGGCTTGGTAGCAGCAGGCTCTCTGTATAACTGTGACTGATAGGGTGAGTGTTTGTGCTGGAATGAGGTGAAGGGGTCAGAGGAAAAGCTCACCTTTTGGTTGCGAGGCAATTCCTGCACCCTGGCTGGAGGGGAGTAATGAAGCACCAATCTCTGGAACTCCAACAGGTTGAACAAGGACTGAAAGCACAAAACAAAAAAAAATGTCTGTAAAAAACTTTGTCTAAACTTATTTGTTGCTGCAAAATTAGTACAAGGGCCAGTGAACCATTGAATATAACTCTTGTATTTGATATGGTTCCTAATTAGATTTTCCCTATAAAACAATACAACTGTGTGTGGGGGAATGATTAAGTACATTGCTCTGTTGACCCTTGCACATAAGAGAATGACCAAGTTATTAGCAATATACAAGTGTGCACAAGTCAGCATGTCAACAGCAGTCCCTGCAACCATCAAATGTGCCGTTGCTTCTTCAGGAGTCTGGTTACACACAGCAGGCAAACAGCATGTGACAGTGTATCCAGTGATCACAACACATATCTCTTCATGGTTCAGGTTTTCCCACGAGACACATGGAAGATCAGCATGCCACACAATACTATCTGTAGATAGTCTCTCAGCACAATCAGTTCAAACATCAGCCTGGCTACAATATGTTTTCTTTGGGAAATGCATCGGAGGTCTGCCAACCAGCCAGAAAGTAGTTTACAGATCTACTGAGAGGATATAAACAAGCTAACTTTGTACAGACGACAGAGCCTCTATATACCATTTCTATATACCACATGACTGTGTCGGTGACTACGCCAACTACTCCAGATGATGTTAGCTAGGTCCAGAAAGAATGAAAAGATATTTCTCTGGCAAATAACATGCAAAGATTTTTGCCAATCCAATTGAATACATTCAGATTACAGATTAAGAATGAGGTGTTAATGTGCTCACTCTACTCAACAATCTGATGGAAAATCTTCATTTACAGGCTCACTACAACTAATCTGATCCAAAATGAGGCGCATGCGCGAGAACCACTTAGAGTAAATGTTACCATGACGGCGAACATCACATGAGGTCCAGTTAGTGAGAGGAGTTTTCAGCAGGCGCACTTGTGTTTTAAAATGCTTTAAAATGATGTCATTCTCAGAAAAATGCACCTCACATGTACTTATAAAGGAAGGGGCGAGAGGAAGATATTGTGTTCTGAGACACATAAACTGGATCCCTGCCACATTGCCGTCTTTTAAAGTTCAAAGCATAAATTTCGTCTCCTCCACAGACCAGTTTCTGCTTCCGACACGCTGAACGTTACAAACTTTCACCGTTTGGGAATGTAATCAGATACAGGCGTTTACACAACTATTATCCTTCTATTTAACAGATTATATGCAAGATTACCAACCTTGTTCAATCTGATAGACACTGTATTCCGAATGGCCTCAATCGGACTAGACTACTCCGTTTGAAGTGTATACATGGACATATTCTATTCTGATGTAGCCATTAGTCTGATTATTAACATATTATTAGGCTGCATGTAAACGTGGCTATTGTCCCCTGTGTAGAAAACAACGAGTCCTCATTAGCATTCAATTGTGACACTGTTAGCTGTTAGCCAGCTCATCTGAAGAGGCAGCCTCAGCTATTTACCCAACTCGAAACTGTGATACAAAATGCAACAATGTGCATCATGGAGTGTTAATTATGGCACTAAATGCAGCTGCATTGTCTGAGCACAGATAATTCGTAAACAACCAGAACTAATTACCAGCAAACCCTCAAGCATGTTTATGAGCAAGATGTGGAACAATATGACTGTGCGCATCTTTTTTCATCACTCCAATCTGCTTGCTCATGTCTTCAAAATGTTGTGAGAATATTGAATTACAGTATTACAACTGGGCCCATATTATGCAGGATAGTCTCTTACAATGTTACATCATTGAAGTCACATTATTATGCACATTATTGAATTGATTTGGTTTGATTAGTTTGTGATGGCAGTATTGCAAAAGTCAGTTTTGCTATTAACAAATGATACACTGTGCAGCTCTAGTAGAAACCCACCTGTATAACAGCACTGAACCAGCAGGTGTTGCCCACATTCTTCAGGCCAACAGGGCAGTTCTCCTGCCTCTTCCTGTCATGAGGGTTTGGCGAGTCACTCCACACCTCCGTGTGAGTGCGCTTCAGACTCGCCTTGTTCTCTGCTATGCTGGCCTCCAACACTCTGAATACACAACACAAGAGAGCAAGACTTGCAGTTTAAGGGTAAAGTGGCGGAGGAAGTCCCCTAGCGTAAGACGCCTGCCCTGCTCCATATGTTTACCCCTGATTTAATGACCGGACCAAATCTATTCTCACTACATTTACTGAACGACTGTGGTCAAGTTCATTCTGGAATTTCATCTGGATCACTGCATGTAGGGTCAGCTGACCTGATTAATGTTGCTGTAAAATAGTGATTTATGAATGCATATTGTTTTTTTATCTTTTGAGAGGAGTGTGGGCTGCTGGTTGTGTATCTAAAATTAACATTAACTTGCTAGCTGCTTTGAATCCGACCAATCTGTTTTAACTGTTATTGCTATTACTAACACACATTATTGCTACTACGTATAACAAAAACAGTCACCATCACAATGACATTATTAAATAAACATATGCTTTGAGAATAAAGGTATAAAACTATCACTGGGGCAGTTCCCCTCCTGTCACCGGGGTGGCACCTTCAAGGGTACATCTCAGTAAATTTATTCAGGGAACATAATTGTAATAATAATCTATTGAAATAAGATTTCCTAAGTTCCTAAGACTCCACACACCCCATCTAGTCATTTTGCTGTTCTGTTTTAAAACAGTTTCTCCATGGGGGAAAAACTTATTTAAGGGAAGGCTTTTCCATTTCCCCCTACTTTTCCCCCCATGTTTAAAATAGAACAAATATTATTTTGGGACAATAGTGTTACGATCATGATGACTATCCAAATTTCCCTTTTTCGGGATCATCATAGTAAAGCTATTCTCTACTATAAGTCTTTGTAATCTTAACGTATTCTTAACCTACATTAAATATTTGTTTTGGTAACGTTGTAGTGAAAATACTGAGCACCCATCATGCTTTAGGAGTGACAAACTGTGTCATATGAGATATAGTGGGGGTGGCTGACTCACCTGCTGATTGCCTGCTCCTCATCTGTGATTCCCGTCTCTCTAAAGGCCCGGTTAGACTCCTCCAGGCTGAGAGCAATGGCTCTCTGAAGGTCATCTTTATCATCTCCAGTCAGATCGATCACGTCTGAAACAACATACATATTTTAAACTGTGGGGCCCAACTGAAACCATGGCAGTCCTGACAATCAGCCTGGAGTCATTATGGAGTAATTTAATCCATAATGGTCATGAAAGAAATGCACAACTCAACTAATACCACTTCTGTTACACCAGTTGGGATGGGACGGTATGAAGACTTTCTATTAAGATTCCACTGACCATACTGATCACAGAAATATTAGAAACATACTGAAAATGTTTATAAAGCTCTGAAGTCATTTTAACACAGGTTATACTGAGGCTCAGTGGGTAGTGCTGCCGACTTTCAGCAAGAAGATGCCTCGGTTCAATTCTCCAGCTGGGCGACCAGGGTCCTTTCTGTGAGGAGTTTGCATGTTCTCCCCGTGTCTGCGGGGGTTTCCTCCCACAGTCCAAAGACATGCAGTCAGCCTGTTTGAACACGCTGAATTGTCCCTAGTTGGGAGTGTGTTATGTGTGAATGTATATTTGTGTGTCTGTCTGCCCTGCGATGATGGAGTGGCGATTCATCCAGGGTATTTCCTGCTTTTCGCCCAATGCCTGCTGTGATAGGCTCCAGCTCCCCCCGCAACCCAGAAGTTTACAACACTCAAAATACAATTAATATAAAAATAAACCTAACTGTGCTGTTTATATCCAAAAAGACAGTAATTACTCAGGATTATCAGAAATATTACAACTTTAAACAGCATTATTGAGTTTTTTGAGTGGTTTGCCATTAAATCTACACTCCTAAAACAGGTTCTTCAATGGTTCTTCTGTAAAGGAAATGGTTCTAGTTAAAACCATAACCATTTGCATGATTAAAGGCAAGAACGTGCTACAGATGGTTACCAAACCTTTTTAAAAGCATTCTTCTATTATCACAAGCTTGACATTGTAACTATAGAAGAACCCTTTTGGGTGCTATACAGAACCCTTTTAAAAAGGTTCCATCTAGAACCATCTACAGCACATTCTCTATCAATCTGAAGGACATTTTCATTACCCTTTAATCATGCAAAGGCTTCTTTGAGTGTTCGTGGTTCTATATAGAACCATTTCCTTTACTAAAGAACCCTTAAAGAACCCTTAAAGAACCATCTTTTCTAAGTATGTAGTAACCATTCCGTCCCACAGTTTTATCACCATGAATCTGAGCGCCACTTTATCACTGTTTACTGCATGTGGGGAGAACGAAGAGTCAGGCGGTCGGCATTAAGAACCGGCTCTTCTCAAGTGGCCTTGAAATGATGCTACTCAGGCCAACAGTTCTCAAGTATTCGTGAGGGAGGACACCATTAAATACTTTCATGGGTCCTCCAGTGATATACACAACATATCACATGCCACTCATCACCCAAGCACATAAGACAGGATTGTATGTACGACTACAGCAATGACAGTAGTAGCATATTTGAAGTTAAACAGGCTGCAAGAAATGACAGTAATGTGTTAAACTGTATACTTAGTTACTCTTCAGGGACACTGTGGGAAAGTTCATAACCTCATGTCTGCTTTTCTTTTTCTCCTTATAAATTTCTTTAGATATCTGACACTCCTATTTAATCCTTATGAGCATTTTCACAGCTCTTTTATCTCCTAAAAACTGCAGTTCAGGAGTAGATCAATTTCAGTACAGTATTGAAACACTAAAAAAAAAGCCTGAACATTTTGATAACCATATTATTAACTCTCAATAACCATCTTTAATGGAAACCACAATCACTGATCAAAAAATAGGCATCTGGGTGCACCCCATTAAGAGCAAACTGGGTGGAGCCTTTACCTTGTACACTGAGGCATGACCATTATGAAAATTTTGTGGCCAACACTGATCTCATCAGGCTACAGATTCTAGTAACTGACAGTAACAGTAAATCTATTTTTATATTTATATTTTTAAATTCCATACAACAGTTTCAGTTAGGGACGCATCACTTTTTACAGACCGAGTGCGAGCACACATTTTTTAGCACTTGCCGATTCTGATAGTCTAGCTGATTTTGAATGAAGTGCATTAGCTGGCTATGCTACTTGGATTAAGTAGTGCTGCAGTGGAGAAAAGCGTGTTTGTTCCTAATCAAGAGAGCGCTTCTGTACAGCTGTAAATAAAGTACGTTTCTCAGTTTTGAACCCCAATCTGTCTTTTTAATCATCAGTCTCTGTAGCTCAGTGACGTATTCCAAGCAGATCACGTGTGGAGTTTAAAATCTTTTAACTGGCTGGCTGAGCTGTAGCTGAATTTCCTCAAAAGCCTATGTTTCATATACTCACGCTTTACATAAACGCTCTGTCCATGAACCAAGAAAGCTGCTTCGTTCAAAATAGCATGCTGCGTGTCGAGTACTGAGCAAAGAGAAACTGAGCAGTGCTGCTAACACTATACACTGAAGCTAAAAGCCAGACATTGGTGTACGCGGTAAGACAAAACTGTCTCTCCACAGCCTATTTCACAAAAAAAGAAACATCCTAACTTTTATATCTCATAAATCTACTCAAAGAGAGGAAAGATGGCATATGTGAACTTCGTTAGGAAATGTCAAGTCTTTTATCTCTTTTTTTTTCCTCTAGCCTTCGTGTCTCCACCTGTACTGTGATTGTGTGTTTAAAAACAGGTTAATCACACAGCGCATTTCTGGTAGGAATCTGCCCAAAGCAGAATGTTTAAGGTGACCCGTGGCTTTGTGCCTGAGCAACATGGAGTCAGTAACACGTCTCTGGGTGAGGAGACCCTTATTCACTGCCAGTTTTTTTCTCATTAGCACGGTAGTGTACACTCGGCTTACATCAAGCGTACTAGCTGGAATCTGTGCATTATTATGAATATGAGTTAAAGAGCACCGTATTGGCCTGAAACTCAGTCTTAAATATAAATATTGTAGAATTACAGCTTGAGTTACCCAGCATGCCCTGTGCTTCTGCTTTTTGTTTATCACCTCATACTATTCTACGTTTTCCTTAGTTCTACAAAAATAATTGCCACTGGCAATATGATTGTTAATATCAGCCAATATGTTAAATCAGTTGACCCAGTTTCTTGCATTGTGTAATCGTGATCTATGAATTTATATTATGTTTATATTATAAATTGTGTTTTTATCTTCCAATGTGGAAAGATGTAATTAGATCACACCAGACAAAGGGCAAAAGCCTCCTTTAATTTGGGAGAATATATTATTGCTAATATCAGCCAATAATTTTGCCCATATCAGTCAGATGCTAATGTATGCACCCACATTACAAAAATTCCCAGAAAGTTCTACCCATACAATCTGCATAGTAAGAACTCTTAAAACAGTAATACTTCAAATCTAAAAATAAATGATATCTGTACCTGAAAATATAAAACTGTATTAAATCTGAATGCGGTGCGGTTAGACTCCTGGCTATTATAGAGGCGCTGTGGCAACACTGGTGATATGATCTTGCTTCTACTAACAAGAGATTTCAAACAGGTCAGGGTCAGCGCTTTGCTTTGTGCCATGTCTGCATCATAAGAAGAGCAGAACACTCCCCTGGGTTCAGGCCAAGGTTTGTTCTGTCAGGCCAAGAGAAGATTTAAATACGTACTCGTGTCAGCCTGGCTGCCCACACTGATGTATCTGTCATTGCCAATCTGGGCAGTCTGATAGTACGTGGCTTCATCCTGCTGAGGGACTTTGGCGTTCTTCTCTGTAAGAAAGGCCACTGCCTCAGCTAGGTCACCATTGCTGACCTGAAAAAATGAGACACCACAAAAATTTCGCAAAATTGTTATTAAACAGCCTTCAGTGTCCACAGATGTATCCAATCCTTTGACTTGCAATTAAATAAGGTCTATTCATAAAAAAGAAAGCATTAGACAAAACACAAAGAATGAAAGAGAAGACTTATGAGCAGTTGCAGTCTCTTTACCTGTAGGGCCTGCTGTAATAGCTGAACATCTGTGGTTCCAGTTACCTCCCTCAGTTGATTCAGTAATGTCTGTTGGTGCTACAGAAAGAAGTAAATAGAGTTATAGAACACAAACCTCCATGTTTAACTGCAATAAGAAAAATAACTCAAAGGGCTGCAGTCATAGGAAGCCCTGAATGAACTGTAAGATGTACAGTACTTTTTTGTGGTCAAAACCATCAACCACAGTATGAATATGACCTTAAAGTGACGCAATACTCCACAGTTTTCTCACAGATTATGTTTAAAAGCTAACGCAATGTTGTACATGTGCAGGGTGCTTCCATAAAGGCAGAGCCCGATGGCTATGGAGCTCTTGGAGAGCAAGTATCTATCAGCAAAGTTCAGCACAAGTGCCTTAAATCTCCAGCGTCTTCAAACAAGACCAAAGCCTTTCTACAAGTTCGGTCCAGCAGCGTTTGGGAGTAGCAGTTGCCCAGAGACAGAGGAGAGGGAAAACAGTCCACACCTTCTAGAGAGATGGGGAAATAAATAACGCAGCCACCCTTTCTCTGTTTTGTTTGTGTGCAGGGCACAGCTCTTTTTATAATAACTGGTTGAAATATACACTGCCAGGCAAACCTAAACACAGACAAAAATCACATACTGAAAAAAGCACTACTCACTAGAATGGAATCCAAGATGAACATATTGGGTGAATCACTAACTAAATAAATCCTTCAGAATTATGCTGATGACCGCATATAAAGACGCTGACATGCACTGACTTCTCCTGACACAGGACTTTCTTCCCGGCTGGACCACTGAGCAACTATTTATGAGTTCTAATCATAAATTAAGGGATGTAAACTAATGCAGGGAAAGAGTCCAGCAGTACATCTAGAGTCCTCGCACAGTCTAGCCTAGACCACTCCATTTGTAAGAAACATCCAGGATAATCAATTCCATTCATTTTTTAGGTTGTAATGGCACTTCAGTTGTATTTTTTCAAAAATAGATGCAACAGGGTTTTCTTTCTGCCTCTGTTGTTGAACCACATTCTGCATATCGAGCAGGGTGTTGTGTTTTCAAGTGGTATCCAGACAGATATAAAAATCTGCACTGGCCTCTACAACCATCTTGCCAAAGAATCCCATGACCAAAATTAGGAACGTGAGGCCAGAATTACAGAAATATGTTTATCGTTTACAGTTAACCAAGCATGCTTCAGTACCAAAAACCAGTCAGATGTTGCTTTTTGCTACAATTCTCGCAGATCTGCTCCAGCTTTTTTATTACACCTGTCCAACCAGGTAATGCTTGTTTTTCAAGATACAGTTAACCAGAGTGAAGATTATCATATACTCATCATCGTTACTCACTTCAGTACAGTCACTTGCCTTCAAGTCTATTTTAATAAACCAGTCTTTGTGGCAAGTTATGAAGAAATGCTCAGAGTTCTATACAGAAGTTGTTGTTTGCCGTCAACCATCACGCTGCTCAAGTTACAGCTGGCAAACTGCGACAAAATCTGAAGTGATGCACCCGGCCAATAAAACAGGCTCTGGATCTTGAGTGAGAGAGGGAAAAGCAGCTATTTTGTTATTGAAGGCGAACACTTACAAATAAGTAAAACTTCAGCCGGTCTGGTGGTTTGTTAAAGGAGAGAGGAGGGAAAAAGAGGTAAATAAAATAAATAAAATTCAAGGCATGCAGTCATTCAGGCCACCAGCTCTGCTTTCGTAGTGGCCATGCAGGCAGTGTTAACCACTGCATGACCGCATGATTGGTCCTGTTGTTTTAGATATGGTCATGTGCAGTGCATGAACCACTGAATAGAAAAAATTCATTATTGGAAAAATATGAGTACAAAGTACTACTGATGCATTATACCCAGAAAAAGTAAGACGCCATCATGATTATATATTTTGTGCCATATTTTTGCCATTTTCCTCACCTGGCACACATTTAAACAACAATTTGCCTTTGCAGCACAGTGTTTGAAAGCTATGCTACACATTAGAAGTGAAAACATTGCTCACAGACAAAAGGAAGGACTGTCAGGCTGACAGACAGTTAGTCAGGATCTGTCTGTTAGAGCCATCTTTTCCTGGATCTCCTGGAACAAACACAGTGTAAACTGCTGTCTTCCTGCTCCAACATGCCAGAGTGAAGTTCTTAAAGTATCCACACATTGAAATAAAGGTTAAAGTTTTCATTCGTTTTAGCTACATCAGCACCACATACTGTACCTCCAAAAGTATCCAGACTTCTTAGTAAACAGCTTGTATATTCTCCAAAGAAGAGCACTGCCAAAAGAATGGAGCAGCCGCACATGAGTCACCATGCCCAATGCCAAAAGTCAGCAAGAGAGGACCAACATCAGGACCTGACCTCACTAATGCTCATTCAATTCAAGTTTATTTGTATAGCACTTTTTACAACAAATGTTATCACAAAGCAGCTTTACAGAAGTTTGAAAACACACAGTTACAACATATCCCCCAGTGAGCAAGCCAGAGGTGACGGTGGCAAGGAAAAACTCCCTCAGACTGGAGGAAGAAACCTTGGGAAGAACCAAGACTCACAAGGGGAGGCCCATCCTTCTCTGGTCAAACAGTATTGACAATTTAATGAGCTAAATACCAAATAAAAGCTAAGAGGATCTCTGTTGAAGACTGAACGGTAAAGCTTTAGAAACTGCACTGGTAGAGGCGGTCTCTGACTGAGGCAGCTTCTGACTGAGTCTTTATGAGAAGTGGGAGTGAGCTGAAATAGTCCCAACCTATCTCAATGCTGATGTAGCTGAATACAATTAAATTCTCGCAGTAATGTTCCAACATCTAGTGTAAAGCCTTCCCAGAAGAGTAGAGACTGCTACTGCAGCAGAAGTGGAACAACCTCCTTATTAATACATATGATTTCATACGAAATGCTGGATGAACTGGTATCTACAAATGTTTGGATGTATAATGGTGCTCCACCTGGCATCTGCATTACTGTTAGATTATGTAATGCAAACAAAATAGTTCAGGCTATTGTGCAACTCAAATCACACAATTAACTAATCACTACTTAAACCATCCATGCACCATATTTCTCCATGCTCTGTGAGACACAGTCCACAAACACGACGCCAAAACAAACCCCACCCAATGGTACACCCATCCAGTCACGTCTCACCTCACACTGCTTTGGCTGGAGAAAAACATTTCACAAGAGTGATATGTGGCCTGTCTCAAGAAGCATGTTCAACTGAGACTAAGAGCTCCAGATTACGTTTCAGCTTCTCAAAACCGCATTTTTCATGTGTATGCAAAGCATATTTTGTCAATTCTAACTGTTGCCTGCCTATCTTAAGTTATGTAAATTGTCATTAGCTCAAGAATTTACCACCAAGAGTCAACATCGCTGCACAAAATCAAACTCTACACCATCACGTTACAAGTCAGAGGTCGAAAGCTAAAAGGACGATACATGTCAGCTTTACGTGGCTACAGAGACCATACGTAAATGTTTCTTTGAGGGCTTCAGTGCTTAGGAAGAAAAGTGAAAACTCCTTTTCGAAGCATGCAAGTCTGTAAAGATGAGCAAATTGGTAAACCTTATCCTGTCCAAACAGTACTTAAGAGACCTTGCTTTGAGACACAGGCCCCTAACCAGACCAGGTCCAAAAACATTCAGCTGAGGAGGAACCTTAAATCACACTGCCTTCAACCCATTCATTCTGCCTTTATTTCAACTAGTAAGAGGCTGTCAAAGTAGCTTTAAAAATAACCATAACTCATGTTCAGCTTCTGAGCCCGGTCTCCTGCTTCTTACAGCCACATTAAACTTAAAATGACATTTTTCTTAAAATGACATCTCACATACACCAGTAAGTAGCTCAGTCCACAGCAGAGACCCAAGCATCAACTTTGTGTGATAAACTTAAATATCCCAGCATGCACTCAAAAAGGACAAGTGGCTGCTTTTATAGCCACAATAACAAACTAAATGTGTTAACCTGCTCCCTTCATACTAACTACGGTACAAATGTTCTCAGGGTTGGCATGTAACAGAACAAATGTGTTAGAAATATGTATTCAAAATAGAGAATGATAATTAAGTATTTGGTCCAAGATACATTTTGAAAAAGTAGTATTCAGAATACAGCTCCCTTTTAAATATTAGGGGAATATTTTTACAACACTTTCTCTCCAAATTAAAAAAATATATCCCATCTTTCAAAGAAACGCCATCAATGTTTGTTAAGTGACTATTTTAAAATGAGCACACAGCACGTAAAGACTTACTTTACAGAAGAACTCAACAAAAGTCTCCTTTACAAAAACTCAAGCTCCTCCTAAAGCCTGAGTAGACTGATAAATGACTATGAAGAGGCAGTGATTAATCTGAGCGTTAGTAAACTCTTCTGAGGGATTGCAGAGCTGAGGAGTGGTTATATTCTGGATATATTCTCGAACGATAAGCTTAGCTTTGGCACTGTACTGAACGTGTCCATGCCTTCTGTGGAGTTACATACATATACCACCACTCATTTCAGAGTCAGATTTGCAAGATTTCATTCACGGGATATGATGAACTGTTCTTAGGTCATGAAAGGGCAGCGGAATTAAGGGAGCAGGGGATAAGAGGCAAAACAATGCTGAGAATGTGTGTGTTTCTTGGAAACGTTGAATTTTTCATGAAACATTTATCCAAAGAATTACATGAAGAAAACTGCAAAGAGTAACAGCGTAAAATAAATGTTAAAAATCCCCATGTACTATCAATACGTATTCCAAACACACTGCTTTGTATGTATTGTAAATGGAACACATTACTGAATCCATTTAGGACAGTGTTTTTAGCTTTCAGCCAGCACTATTTCCCAGTCCTCGGCCCAGCCCTGAATGTGCTACATAAACAGACAGGATGGAGCACAACACGTCTTAAAACCAGCTTGAGCTTTGGCTCTGACTTTGGAGAGCAACGTTAGGCTAGGCTCCTGTGCCTTTATTGCTGAAGACAAAAGTCTGAATGGGTCTGGAGAGATAGGACAGCATCCCTCAACTTTACTGGGAGTTCTTTGAAAAGCAGCCACTTCCAGCTCCTTTACTAACGCTATAGCGTTTGGCAGCTAACTAACGTTAAGAGCCTCGGCAGCGCAAACCAAGCCTGGTTTAGTCCGTTAGCCTTAGCCTAGTGCTAGCTTGTGTACCAACCAAGTTTGGGTTTTGCTCAACAAAATATAACCGATAAAACCACGGAATAAAATAGCTCTATATAAGAGCGGGCTGGCTGTGAGGAACGAGCGAGCGAAACCCGATTCTAGGCGTGTCGCGCAGCTATGTCAACATTAGCAGGCTGGCTAGCCAGCTAGCGAACTTTCGGAGATGATGTGCTCCGCTTTGAGAACAATTCGTGCATAATTAATGACTTCAACTGCATAAACTAGTGAATTCCTGTCCGCCAATGAATGTCAGATTACAGGGAGTGAGGAGTTTGCGCTCTCACTAAACAGTACTAAGCTTAGCTTAGCTTAGCTAACTTTCCCCAAACTGTAACGATTAAGGAATCGTTCTTCGGAACCGATTCGCTTCAATGACCCCGCCGAACCGATTCAATCGAATCAAACTTGCAACAGCTACACCAGGCTCCCTTTCATGTTACAGCCTAGAAATTTCTAACAAAATTCCCATAAGGCAGAATCACATCCCGTTTAAACTCCATGCGCTCACAACATAAATCCACATTACACCTTATTACAAACATGTTTTGCAGTAAGCAGTCGGGGTGGGCAATATGGCAAGAAGTATCACGATGGACGTGACGTTTTCACGTGATATGGATCACAATATTTAGTTTTTCTGAAATGTAATAAGTTGAAACATAAAAAATAGATCCTGTAGGGCCACATAGTAAAATACTATGATACTAATATAATATGCTACTACTAATAATAATAATAATCATCCTATGACGTCAATGATTTCCAGTGTTTTACTAACTGCGCTGCACTGATTGCTAATTAACAAATATAAATTTCTCACTCTGTACACTGTTAGAAATAAAGGTACCACGTAGGTACATGATTCGTTCATCAAGGTACAAACAGTGTAAACGTTCCCTCAAAGGTGCAACAGTGGTTTTAAGGTCCAACTGGGCACCTTAAATAAGTATTCCCCAGTGGAAAAGCAGACAGGTGTATCTTTTTATAAAATAATGGTTTAAAACAGAACCACTTAATAAAAAGCCTGCCGAGGAGACAGGGAGTGTGGAGTCAGTACAACTTAGAAAATATCATTTCAATGGATTAAGGTACAGTTATGTTCCATGACTAAAGGTACTGAGATGTGTCCTTGAGGGTACTGCCCCAGTGACAGTGTCATACCTTTTTTTTTCTGAGTGTACTGTGACATGTACTTGTGTCAGTGTCCTTTAACAACTGACAGTATTCACAACATGCTCGGAAACGCATAATGTGATGCACTTCATCTAAATAATGATAGACTACTGTTATATTTCCCATCACTACAAAACAGTCAAACCAGAGGGACGATATGCATTTCATATTATTTCCCCTGGCTTTGGGCGACTGGACTGATGGGGTTAGAGTGATTCTGTGTCACTGCCGACTGGACAGGTTTCCATATTTTATGTTAAGCAGGATCCATGAGTGACATTTTATAAACATCTACAGATGCCTCATTTTCTAATTCTCTTGTGTACAGAATTTGAGTTTCATTGAGAACATGAACATTTCTACTAGTTATAATGTATGTGTTATATATATATATATATATATATATATATATATATATATATATATATATGATAAGCAGTAGGAACTCATGGATGTGAGCGACACTGCAAAAATATTGTATTATGATCATTTAAAACATTTCACAATACACGATATGTACCACACAGGTATCAAAAAAAGCATAAACAATCAAATGTGTCACAATAACGATTAAATATAGTCATACTGCCCACCTCTAATGTGGTATTAATGTAGGAAACTACTGAGTTCACAAGTTCAACAGTGTGTTATGTGATAACAGGCAACAGGCACCTCGCGATTATCTGCACGCAATGAAAAATAAAGACTTTTAAAGTGACAGACAAACTGCCTCAGGGGCCTCACAATGCAGATATCCGAGTTCCCGCTGTTCATCTAAACTGTTGAGGGCCCTCATGTGAAAGACAAAACGCCTTTAAATGAGAATTACACCAATTTTCCAAAAACGTCTGCATTATTCGGTGCTTGCAATACAGACACAGCCATTCTGAGTGGTTTGATGAGAAACGGTTCATTTGTAGTACCTGACAACTCAGGGTGATAGGAACCAGGGGTCCTGATGTCTATAACCCAAATATAAGAATTTTATTTAATTTTACTGAACTTACAAGTGTCTTCTGGGTTATTATACATAAAGTAGTTGATGGTAAATTAGTGATAAATCTGAAAAGAAAAAAAAATTCTCTTAGGAGAGTATATCTCCCCACCATAAACAGATTAAAATAAGTTGATTAAAAGGCCAAAACTTTATCATAAATTACTGTAAAACAATGTCGCAGACGTCAAGCTGAGTATTCTGAACCTTTTCATATAATAACTTCATGTGGGGTTGCTTTTAGAGCTGGACGGACGTCTGGTTCCTATCACCACCACTGTGCCAAACTGTGACTCAGTAAGTCTCTCTAGAACGAAGCATTTTGCACCAAACCGCTCTGAACGGCTTTGTACACGTATGAACCATTTAATTATGCAGAAATTTAGAAAAATCGGCGGAGTAATCCTTTAAGATTACACCACAAACCACTGCTTTACTACTACTAGTCCTGTCAATCACTACGACACCCATATAAACACAGAAACCAAAACTGAATCGGATCACTGAAAAGGACAGTTCGACAGAGTCGGTTCGTTAAACTGAATCGAACCAAGCTGGCGCAGAGCGAAAACATTAGCTTAGCTTAGCGTAGCTTAGCTGTACCTTTTGCGAATGCTGCTGGAGGACATTCTGCTCCACAGTCATGGCTTGAAACGAAAAGGAGGGTTTGAGACGATGTGAACTCGAGAATAAAACGCGTATCCGAGCGAACGAAAGCACTGAATCTGTAGTGGAGATCAACGGCGCGGAGTTCAGGCGGAGCCCCCGCTAGTGAGCGCGGCCGCGGGCTCCATCAGGGCGATCTGCTCCATTAGTGCGGTCTGGCGGAGCATCACCAACACAGACATCAATAATAGAAACTGAAACTCTAGCCTGCTCAAAACGAAAGGGGAACTCCACCGATTTCTGAAAGTTTCTGCATAACTCAGTTCTTGAGATGTAGAGTCATTCAGCGTGGTTTGACGTGAAACGGTTCATGTGTAGACAAACCTACAGACTCAGATTTCGCAGTGGTGGTGATAGGAACCAGAGGTCATGATGTCTACAAACACACATATAGCCAGTTTATATACTACTATAAAAACCAGTGAACCTACACGTGTCTCCCGAGTTTTGATGTGTAAAGTTGGTGATGGTAAAATAGCCAAAAATCTGAAAAAAAAAAGTTTTTTGGGACTAATTTGCTTTCAAACAACCTGCATGTGGTTGCTGTCGGAGGAAAACCTCGTATCTCCATTTTTGGCATTTTTCCGTTTTTGACATAATTTGAAAGTATCTGTTACTCTTTACATTGTTTGTAAATTTTGTGATGAGAAGCCTAAAAGAAATTACCCAAAATGACATGGGAAAAATTCTGGTTCCATTGACTTACATTGAAAATGAAGTATGTTTTTTCCTTCTCCTATAAAGTTACTCTTTTTGACATACAAGGTTTTCTTCCGACAGCAGCGATGCACACCTCTTCCATGAATAGAATAAACGGATTAAATGTGTAAAATAAACAGATTAAAATGAATTGATTTTAGACCAAAACAAAATCTAAGACATCATGCTGAGTATTCTTAACCACTTTATGTACTAATATTCTTTGAGGGAGCTTTCAGAGACATACAACTCTTCAGCTGTCTGGTTCCCATTGCCACCGTTTTTTTTAACAAATTGGGATGTGAACAACTTCTAATTTCTCTAAAATGGAGCGTTTTACATCAAACCACTTTGAATGTCTTTGTTTCTACCTTAATGCTTTTATTATGTTGAAACCTTGAAAGATCAGTGGAATTCGCCTTTAAACTGAATTGACTTCACACAAACTGATTTGACCAATTACAATTTTTTTCTCATTTAAACAGTTTTAAAAAAGCACAAAGTCCTCTGGGACAATCAACACAGCTGTGCACCTTTAAAACACACCATTAAACGCACACAACTGGACGGTAAAGGGAAATTCCACCCATTTTTCAACCTTTCTCCATAGTCCCATTGTTGAGATTTCTGTGAAATCATAGAGACTTGATGGGAAACTGTTCAT